>NC_064306.1:32091625-32321706 GCF_023373825.1 Bactrocera dorsalis | reverse complement strand
ACATTTTAATTTGACATTTCAATCATGAATAGAACTTACTAACCGAGCAACGCCTTGCAAATCAGTGTAAGTTTTTTATTTACCAAAATCAGTGTTTCGGTTTCGAAATGTGTTTATCGACAAAAATTTTGTTCAGCGATGAGGATTCATTTCTGGTTGAATGGCTACGTAAAATAAGCAAAATTGGCCCGCATTTGGGGTGAAGAGCAACCAGAAAGCCGTGTTCAAGAAGCTGCCCATGCAATCCCGAAAAATGCACTCGTTTGGTGTGGTTTTGTACGCTGTGGCAATTCATTGGACCGTAATTTTTTCAAAGATGCTGTTTGGACGCAACGTTACGGTGAAATGGCGATCGCTATCGTTCGATGCTAACAAACTCTTTTTGTTGCCATACAAATGGAAGGAACTGAACTTGGTTGACAGTGTGGTTTCAACAAGATGGCGCTACATGCCACACAGCTCGCGATTCTATGGCCATTTTGAGGGAAAAACTTCGCGACAACAATTCATCTCAAGAAAATGGACCCGTAAGTTTAGGCCAACCAAGATCAATGCATTTAACGCCTTTAGACTATTTTTTTGTGGGGCTACGTCAAGTCTAAAGTCTACAGAAATAAGCCAGCCAAACTATTGCCAGCCCTTTGGAAGACAACATTTCCGAAGAAATATTCGGGCTATATTCCGGCCGAAATGCTCGAAAAGTTGCCCAAAATGGGACTTTCCGAATGGACCAACCTAAAATAACGCAGCCCGCGGTCGGTCAACATTTAAATTATGAATTATCTTCATTCAAAAAGTAAATGTCATGAACCCAATCTAACGTTTCAAATAAAGAAACGATGAGATTTTGCAAATTTTATGCGTTTTTTTTTTTTAAAAAGTTATCAAGCTCTTAAACAAATATCTTTATTAACGATATTTTAGCATTTGATTTCTTTTCCTGCGCCTAAAGGTAGGCTACATTTTAATATCAATCTTATTTTTGTATTAAATGTGAAAAGAAAAGATTTTATTTAAGAAATAAATGTAAGTCACTTATTTCTCACGAGTTCTCACTCGTAATAAGGTGAGAAGTAGTGCTATGGAAGGGATTTCGTAAAGTTAGGCATGGTCTGTGGTATATCAAAGATGAAAGAAATTGATGCTAGTGGGATTTACATTTAGTTGAGAAGAAAAGATATTAGAGGCCTACATTTTTTTATCGTCTAAGCTTTCTCCCAAAGTCCAAACAATTGTATCACTAAACTGTTGTCAATCCTCACAACTAATAATTTTTATTAAGCCTCTTAAAATAATGGCTAATAATATCGGAGACATTTACAAAATCTCAGCAAAGTCCCACACCTATTGCGGGAATATTGATATGATCAAGTTTATTTCAAGAACTCAAGTAAATAACAGTTTGCAAGCAGAATCATTCATTGTTGTTAGTCCCCATAAAATAAAGAAACTGTTTCGCAAAGGTGAAGAACTGGGCAGGGGGAGGTATTGGCAACAACTCCAAGGCATGCGCCATGCCAAGTTGCTAATGGGTGGTTACAACCTTAAAAGGTTTAAATATGTAATCAACTATCAACGTCACAAGGGACAAACTCAGGCTACTTGTCGCGTTCTACATACACTGGTCATTTTAAGCTCAAGAAGCACTTATATAACTTTCAGTGCAAATTGCCGGTTTTGCGACATGGAGTCTAAAACTCCAGAACACCTGCTAATTGATTGCACGGAAACCTGTTGGCGCAGGATAAAGGCCCTTGGTTTCATGTTTCCAAAAAAGGATCACATCGTTCCTATAGCACCTAGAAGTATATTGGAATTTATCAATATGCTGGGGCTAAGCGAATCGTTGTGACTTAGGAGGGGACACAGTAGAACTTAGGTTGGGATGCAATCCTCATTTATTTATCTAATCTAATCTAATTCCAAGCAGGAAAAGGAGAAAAATCGAATTCAGGGGAAATCGAACATCAAATACTTTCGAAAATTGTAGTTGCTTGCAAAAATTTTATTTAAAAAAAATTAATTCGGAAGTCAGTTTTTGTTATTAACTGATTTATTGTCTATTTTTTTATATAGTTGGGTATAGGCGTTTCTTGTGAAAAAGTAGGCTCCTGCTACATTCAATGAATTATGGGAATTATTATATGAGACGTCCTCCATAAAGTTGGAAATAAGAGAAATATATTGATGGATTGAAAGATGTGAAGTAATTTTTGCTAATTTTTCGGAGTTGCGACATTTCGGCAGTTAAGTGTTCCAAGCGTTTTTTCAAGGTTGCTTCGCTGCTTATAAAAACATAATATGTAATTATAAATTTCCTCGATTATTGCAAGTAAACTAAGTGATTTTCAAACAACTCTTGCTCGCTTTCTCTTTTCGCTCAATTCAACGTAAACAAAGCCAAAGTTACGACATGGTTCATAAATAAAAAAGCGTGCTTTTCTAAACAAAAACAAAATTTCATATTCTTACTTTCGCGCAGCGTATCTGCTCCATAATCTAATTTAAAGTATTTGCACTTTCAATGCGATAGCTTTCAACTTTCTTCCTCCACAGCTATTTGTGTTTACTCCCTGCATATTTCTGGGCTTATTAAATTCTCGTTGCTGCTCCAATTTCGCAGACTTTGTTTGCTATAAGACGGCTGCTGTAGTGAAATATTTTGTAACCACTTTATTTTCCCTACTTTTCTACGCATTCACAAAAAGGAAAATTTGAAATTCTGCGCGAAATTGGTTTGCGCGCCTGAGTGTATGCAACGGCAGAGTAAGAGTTAAACTTAAAACGTTTCACATACATTGTTGTTGCACGTAGCAAATACCGACAATGACAGACTGGCGTACAAATTCAGCCAAATGCCATAGAAAGTGACTGTGGTAGTCGTATATACCGTTTTTTTGTAAATTTATATACATTAGGGTGGGTCAGCAAACAATTTTTTTTTCGCTTAGTAAACTGAAAATTGGTTTATAGACGCCTAAGAAAGGCTCATCAAGTATTAGATTTTAATTGTAACGGGAAGCTCAATCGCCTAACGGTTTTTTTTTTCTTATTATCAGTTAGAAAAATTTGTATCTCCCTTCCAACATAAAAACATGCAATTTTTTTGGACACTCCTTAATATATATACATATAACATTTATGAGTATGTCTAGCAATTCACTCAAGTGCCCGCGTACCTAGTGGCTAACCTAAGCTGTGTATTTAGTTTAGTTAGTCAAATCGTCAAGTGTGCGCTTGAACGCTCGCCGCCTTCGTGTGCAGATTGGTTTACACACCAACTGGCGATTTTTCGCACTCTCTGTAAGTGTGTGTGTGCCTGTGTGAGTTGCACGTCTGCCGACTGGTACTTAATTTAAATTTTAAATTAAAAATAACTCATGGTGCGCAGAAAATCTAACTCGTTATGAAATGCGAAAAATAGAAACAAGGAAAATGCATAAAATTGTATCTCTCGCGAAAGCAGCAAGTGAGATTTTATTACACTTTTATTGCCATTTCTACTTTGGCTCACGGTGTGCCGGCGTTGATTGAGTAACTAAGCTGGCGACGTCAATTCGTGAGTGGCAGGCCGTTCGCTTGTTATGGCTTTAGCTTTGAATGCCCGCATAGTTGTGATTAAAATTCTTGCTTTGAGAATGCAAGAAATTATGAATTGCGCCGCAAAATGGCAAACACGGCTGCAGTGATCCCACTTTTGAGCAATTGTGGGCATGACAGCTGATTTGTACGCGCAATTTACAATTTCGTATATTTAGACAATTCTACACGAATGTAACTTACACATGATTTGAGGGTGTTGCAAAGTAAGCGGCGAGGTGGGGTGGCAGCAAGTTTCATATATTCGTGCCGTTGAAAGATTTGTTAAGGAAAAGTATTAAATTTAGCGAAACACCTGCATTTAAGCAGGAAGAATGAATGACGGGATTAATAGCTACCAAATGTTAGTTCAATTAATTTATTCTGAATACTTAGGATTATTGTAAATCAATATAATTGGTATTATAGAGATACTCAATCGAATAAAAATAATTTCTCAGGCGATTTAAAAGGAATTATTATCATCGAAAATCTCTGATATTGTAAAATAATTATTAAAAAATTGTAAAATAATTAATAAGCTATATTACTGTGCATTGGATTTGATCTATTAGCAGCCGATATCCAAAAGAAGCCGGTGTATTGAGAAAAGAAAAAAATGTTATTTCACAAAACAATGTTCCAACTGATTTCGCTTATGATGCGGCCGATAAATTGAAACATACTTGTATATATGTATGTATACTATGAAATTTTGTGTTTTAGGTGACGATATGTAAAATTAGTACCCAGAAATTCAGATATTCGTTTGTTCGAAATGGGTTTCAGTATCGGCGGACGTTTTCTCCACGAACATTTTTTTGCGGTCGGAGAATAGGAATAAGTCATGGGAACCAGATTTCGAGTATGTGGTAAATGCAGAAACAATTGGAAGTCCAACTTATGGAAATTTTCTGATGTCTGCACTAACTTGTGACAAGTTTAATCGGTCCAATATGAACTATGTTCAAAATGCAAATTCCTTAACGTCACTCAAAATGCTCTATCAGCAATTGACCGGCAGCTAGCACGTGTATTTTAGAAGCACAAAACATATTCAGTCATTCCACATAATATTCTAATGATTCCCTTCATATTCATACAAAGTTAAGGTATCACTAGAATGACTATTTATGGGAATAGACTATTGATAGGGATACGTACTGATATAACTTGAATAAATATGTAATAAATCAAATTTGATATTAGATATGATGACCGTGGGTTATTGACTCTATTATATTTGTTTGAAATAATTAAAGCCTAGTTCAAATAAACCAACTTCTCACTTCATAATATCAAAGAGCGTATTGCTTAGTGAATCCACAAGCATATCCAACATTGGTTACATACAGACATACTTATATATATGTGTATATTTATGTACTATATATTCATTTATGCTTAAATAAATCCCATACAGTGTTCAAATTTATCTTTATGTAAAACTCTGTGCTCATGAAAGTGATAAAAAGCTGGAAGCACAACTTCATACAGGTACATATACAAGTACAAGCACATCCGTGAACCTAACAACTTAAGCCTTTTGGCATTAATTTCGACATGCAGCAATCAAACTCTAAGTTTTTACGGTTATTTCGTGTTGGCAGTGCGCAGAATCTTATTTGAGAAAAAAGCTACTGTTTTATTGCCTCAAAGGTTTTCATTTCCTTTTTATGTGCGTGAGTTTAGGTTATTTTACAATTCTCTAAACCAATATTTTTGCTGAACAAACTTTACTAATATAAGTGTGTATGTATGTATGTAAAATATTTTTAAGGAATGTTTGTAGAGTTATTAAAGCGTTTTTATTACTCACCCAAAAATGTGGAACAAATATACTCCGATATTTGATTGCCAGATCTGCTCGACTCGCTGAAGTGTGATAATTCTTTATTGAGCATACGCTTGAACTGCACGTAGAAAATACAGAGAGAGAGAAAGAGAGAATGAGACATAAAATTATTGATTAGTTGAGCTTGTAAATATAGCAGGAGTCATAATACATTTCATATAATACTAATTTAAGATGATAATATATATTTTTTAATTAAATGAGCATAATTAATAACAATTTAATAAAACAATAACTTATTGACTCTTCTTTGTCCTAGCCCTAGTTCTAGTAGCTGCTATTAAAAATTTTATTTTTTTTTACTTTTATTAAAGAGATTACTCTTTCTGGTATCAAAATTGAACTACTTCGGAGTAATAGACCAATATGTTATAGTGATCCGATTTAGAAACTTTCTTTGGAAATTATACCTTTACTTTGGACAGTAATCCACACCAAATTTCGTGAAGAAGCCTTGAGGAATAAAAAAGTTGTCCATACAAGGATTTAGTTTGATCGGTTAGCTTATATGACAGCTATATGCTATGATTGTCGAATCTGAATAATATCTTTACTAGTTGTAGGTATGCTTTAATTAATAATCTATGCCAAATTTCGTGACGGTGCCTAGAGGAATTAGCAAGTTTTCGTTATAAGGACTTTAGTTTGTTCGATCAGTCTGTGTGGTACCTTTATTTTATAGTGAGCCGATCTGAGCAATTTCTTCGGAAGTTATACCGTTATTTGGAACAGTAATCTACACTAAATTTCGTGAAATTAAAAATTTTTCCATACAAGGACTTGAGTTGGATGGGTCAGCTTATATGACAGCCATATGCTTTGGTTGCCCAATCTGAATAATTTCCTAGCATTTTGTAGAGATGCTTTAAATAATAGTATATGCCAAATTTCGTGACAATAACTTGTCGAGAAAAAAAGTTTTCCTTACAAGGACCTTACCGTGACCGGTTGAACCGATTGACCAGAAATTTTCACACTACTTTTTCTGATACATTTCTCAGGTTGTGATGGAAGGAATATGATTTTTAATAAAGGGTACTTGTTTCAAGAAAAATCAATTTTTATGGGCAGCTGTAATTTTGTCAAATTTTGACTAGTAATGATTATTCATTTATAGTAATATTAAGTTTTATAACGATTACTCAGGAAGCTCTCTTCATTACTAAACACATTTTGTTTGGGGTCCTGCTAAAAATCGCCTACGACATCCAAGGAATCCAGCGAATTTGACTGGATAAGCAGTCCAGCTTTATTTTTTCGTAATAATTTTCCTATCTACAGTTCTTATCTTATGAAAATAAACATTGTATAAATCAAAGAATAAATTATCTTGAGATGACAACTGACGTTTTGCCTACTAAACTAACATAAGGTATTTTCAAACTCGCCTAAATTAACACAAATCAAATAAAGTAACTAATTTATATTATTTTTCCAAAAATTCTGCGAACTCACCTTGAGCGATGCCATGTCCGATACACTGCGATGTGTCTGTATGGTCTCCAGTTGGTCCAAACACCAGTCCAACTCCTCGATGGTGTCTGTGGCCAAACGTGTGTAGGATTCATCGCCTTGGACCAATTGAACGCCGGCTGTGGATGCACGTCCCACGCTGGACGATTGTGTTGGGCGCCTGGATCTTTTCGCATTAATTATTTGTTCCAAAAGACAAGAGACACACACACAAATACACATACAAACACACAAGCCGAGACACAAACGTAGAAAGCACACGAGAGCGCATACAAAATTTTTCGCATGAAAAAGTTATGACAAAAAGAGCAGAATAAAAAAACGAAAACAAAGCGATAAAATAAACGAACGGACAAAGCAAGCAAAACGGTAAAAAATAATAATCAACACAACAATAACATTGCAAACGCAGCAGCGACAACAACAACAATAAGGACAATATAACAATAAACACAAATGAGTTGAAACGAGCAGAAAATGGACAACAAACGGTCAAACGGCACGCAGGACGAAAATGCAAAAGGTGTGAAAAAAATTTTGTTGTTTTCGTTATTGCCAATGTGTTAGTGGCGGCATTTATAATTAGTTAATTGGCGTAAAGTTTGTTAATTAATTATTTATATTTTTTTGGAAAGTTGTAGTTTTTTTTTAATTTTAGGTTTATTGTTGTTGTTGCAGTTGGTAATATTTGTTATTTGTCGTTGAATTTAGTTTTAAATATATTTTTTGGGATAAATAATTTTTGCACAATTTCAATTTTGTGTTGTTGTTTTTGGCATCAAATGAAAATATTTTCGCAATTCGACCGTTACAAATGATTCAACGAAATAATAATACACATATTGAAATATATGAAATCGAAATCGTGTACATGTTTATGTTTGTATGTGTAGAGCGAAAATACATATTTTTGGTTGACATCAAAATGCGGGAAGGACCAAACAGGAAGAGAAAGAGAAAAAGACAGAGAGAAAAAATACGTATATCAAAAAAACAAAGTAAACACTTGTTGTTGTTTTTTTTTTTTACTTTGGTGAACAACAATAATATTGGTTTAAAATTTACTTTATAAATATATATTTATTTAAATAATTTTTTTTAAAAAGGGGGGTGTTTATATTAGTGACATATATTTAGTGTGTTTTCATAATTGGAATATACAATTAAGATAACAGTATTATAAGGGTATGTGTTTGAAGTTACGGCCATCGATTCAGTGTGGGTAACATTTAAAAGAATTTCAATGTGAATATTAAAAACTTTTTGAAAAAATTTAAAGTGGGAGTTACACATAATATTTATCTGGGGGCAAGTGTTGAATTTAAGCAGCAAAAGCTATGCGACGTTTATGTGACAGTGGAGCGAAATGGGGCTAGGTTAAAGCAAAAAAACAGAATGTTTACAATTTTGTATAAAAATTTTAACATTTTAACAAGAAGAAGAAAAAAATTTAATTTCGGTTGAACCGAAGCTATAGTACCCTTCACAAATACAAAAGATGCCTTACAACTTGATTTTCAGTTTGTATGTCATATAAATGCTAAAGTGATCAGATCTGAAATTTTTTTTCGGATATTGCATTAATGCTTCAGATAATTATTCATGCCAAATTTTGTGAAGATATCTCGTCAAATAAAAAAGTTGTCCATACAAGTACTTGAATCCAACGGTTCGGTTTGTATGGCAGCTATATGCTATAATGATACGGTCTGAAAAATTTCTTCGTATATTGCATTAATGCTTCAGATAATTATTCATGCTAAATTTCGTGTATATATCTCTTCAAATGAGATAGTTTTCTATACAAGACATTAAATCCAATGGTTCAGTTTGTATGACCCCTATATGCTATAGTTGTCCGACAACGGTGATTCGAACAAATGAGCGGACAATTGGCGAGAAAAGAACGCATGTAAAATTTTAGATCGATACCTCGAAAGGTTCTCGTATATACAGACAGACGGTCAGATGGGCATGGCTCAGCTCCTTGATCATTTGGACATATATTTTAGAGGTACTTGGATATTTTTAAACAAAAAAAAATATTTAAAATATTTATTACGATGTACAAGTGGTGCATTTGCCTTACTTGACAAATATTCCTTTACTTAAGCGGAGAGCTTTTATTTTTTTTTAAATAAGCTCACGCCTCATCAATATACTATTTTCCAAAAAAATACATAAAATTAAACATTTAGAACACTTCTTCCCAATTTATTGCTCCACTGCCACAAACACTTAAATTTATCTCTCAAAATTCACTATTTACCAAATAACTGTTTCGATTTAACTGTTTTCTGCATAAATTTCAAATAAATTCATTTAGAGCAACTGTCAGAGATTTATGACACATTTCAACACAGTTTAATTGGGGCTACGTTGCTACATACAACATTCTCTGTTAAGTTAAAAAATATTTTAAAATATGCATTGTGAAAATATTCAAATCAGTTATTAGCATTATTATTTGGATGAACAAACACGAGGGGTTAGTAGAAAACACTTTAATAAATTTTAGAAAAATTCTCTTTAAAAAACATTGATGCACTCAAATAGTAGAATAATAACAAATGGGCAAAATTTTGTGTGTGTGTGTGCTTTTTGTATGCTTTTAGGCGCACGCATACTTACTTGTTGGATGCTTGTACATTTGTCAGACTTAAGAGATTGTTGCGCACCGAACGTAAGCTGGCCAAAATTTGGGCAAATGGTGTCACAATAAGATCCTCGCCATGGCTGTAAATAAGAAGAAAAACAAAGGGTGTTAAAATTGAAGGAAATGAAGGAAATTGTATAATAAAAAATAATATTATAATAGCTAATGGCAATATTGATGCTTATAATTTGATATATACAAGTTTAAGTACATACAAACATTTTTACATTACATATTTATAGAAAGCAGAAATTTATATAATTTTTCCTCAAGCTGCGCTAGCAATGGAAATAAGTTAACATAAATAATTAAATTGCTAATATTGGTTTTTAAACTAAATAAAGGTTTAAAGCGGAATATATATTTGAAAAAAAAAAGATTAATCTTTGTATTTCTTGCGTTTTTTACGATCTACGAGCCAGAGATGTCATATCGATATGAGAAAAGTTAATTGAACTTATTTACTATACATATATACATTTTTTCATATTTGTAAGCAGAAACATAAATAATAAAATGTTCACTGAAAAAAATGTAAAGCAAAGCTGTTAAAAATCATTCAAAAATTTTAAGATGTTTACGCCACTATTTTTATACGCTCGTATATAAGTATATACTACAGGTACATATATATATATAAATTTATATTTGGGGAGTAGGAAAAATAGCTTTAAAACAAAAAATAATATTATATATATATATTATATATTATATATATATATTACTTATTACTAAGAGAAATGAACTGTATTAAAAAAATTTGAAGCGCTTACTTAGCGATCATATATTCGAATAGCAAATAATGTGAGCATATATGTATGTATGACCGAGTATATCCATAATTAACATACTAAAACCCATATACATATATATATATATATATTAACACAAACATAAATAGTTCTTTGATACTTTTAAGTTAACATTCATACTAAATATATCTTTTTAATTATTTAATTTTCTTCACCTCACATATTAATGATTTATTTATATAATACATAAGTATATATTAGGGTGTTCGAAATTTCACGATATTATTTTTTTGGTTTTTGTTACCATCACTTGAAGTTTAAGTTTTAGTCCTAAAATATTATAATATGTAAATGTATAATTATATATTTTCAATTTAACACAGTGTACCATGTCGTATGAGCAACACAACATTTATAAGGCAGATGCATAAATGCTTGATCAATTGTTGTCTAACGTAGAGCATAGCATTTAAAGGTGTTCTTTTAGGGAAAAAAACTAATAAGAATGTTTTTGGAGATCATAAAATTTTGCATTACAGTATTTTAGATAATAATATTGTATAATAGAAAATCGTCTAGAGAATATTCTTCCTTCAAACTAATAGTTTTTTTATGCAAAAGTTGCAAATATCTCATTATCTATATAACTGCTACACGGAACATATATGCTATTGTTTGTTTGTTGTTTTCATTACATTGTTTCATTCTCGGCAAAGGAAAAAATAAAGCGTCATATAACTTTTATACTCTAAAAACAGTTATTTGATACCTTGCATCTTATGGTCATATTCACATATTTATTAACATAAATAAACTCTAAAAATTTAAGGAAAATTCAAACATGCTCTATTTTAAAAGTAAGCATTTTACATAAATTCACATGTTTTTACTTCCTAGGTATTATAGAACTTAACTCCTTATACTGTACACTGCCTGGTGGCAACACACGCCCGCAGAATGGAGCTGTCAGTTCGAAAAGACTACAGGTAATGTCTATAGCTAGGCATCAGGGAAACAATGGAGCATCTCTTGCGCATTTGTCCCGCATTGACAAGACTACGCTGTAAGCACTTGGGGTCCCCACGGTATGAGTCTTTTGAAATTCGCGTCAAGCGGAGGTATCCGAAAGGATGACTACTCCTCATGGACCTGGTAACTGAAGTTCATCCTGTATCGCCAAGGATCAGAACTGGTTTATGTGCGCCTCACCAGATTAAATTAACATAAACTAAGTCCTCCTAGATCATAAGGTAGTGAATTGTTTTGTGAGTTAAAAAATAAATATTTTATGACCACATATTCACTTGAGTTTATGAAATACACACGAAATATTGATATTCCAGTATAAATATGTGAATTTTAAAAGGCAATGAGATATGAATAAAACTGGCCACAATCCGAAACTGAATTGGTCGCAGCAATTTTTGGCTTAATTTATATTGGCCTCTGGAGGAAATTTTTTAGAGCATATGTAGATAGATATTTAGTACTAAATTTTCACTGTGGAAACAAATTATACATTAATTGATTTAGAATATGGGTCGAAGAATTTCAGGAGAATCGTGAGAACTTATTGGTGAACAAAACTCTACTTCTCGATATTGAACTAAAAGAAGATATAAAAATATACTATATGTATATTTATACGTTATTTAAGAATATATGGTGGAGTTCAAAAAACTAAACAAATTTTTAATTAAAAAGTAAAATTTTTAATTATAATGGTTTGCATTTTTGCGTCATAAAAATTAAATTTTTAATTTTAACTAAATTTTTTTTATAAAAATTTTTATAAACTAGAAAACATTAAAAATTTCTTTAAATTAATTAAAAATAAATTAAAAAATTTATAAAAAAAAATTACAAAAAATTTTTTTTTTTAATTTTTTAATTAAAAATTTTTAATTAATCAAAAATAATTTTAATTTAAATTTGAATTTTTTTTGAAAAATAATTTTAAATTTCTATTTAATAACTAGTATGCTATTTTTAAAGATATAAACTATCGAAATGCGGGAAAAGTTGATTTTTTTTCACAATTTCTTACTAGTCTCTACTCTTAAGAGTTGTATGAAGTTTCTAGTCTTTGCTAATTGCCTTTACTATAGCCTAGCGCTAATCTGGATGAAATAAGGACCAATAAAATGTAACGAAAATATATACTATTTAATAGATTTTTAAGAAAACAAAATTTTTTAAAATTACAGAGATACTACAAAACTTTATGATATTTATGCGGACACCTTTTTATTTAAGCGAAAAAGAAAGGTCTTCTTGAATAGTGAGTAATTATTTAACCATCAACTGATCCGCCCTAATATTGCCATATATCATTGGAATTTTGATAGTATTTTTATTTTCGGCATTTGGTTCTTGCCATTTATTTGATGTATGTACAAATATTATTTTAGCATTTTTACTACGTGCCCACAATCATGGCAACACCGACACCACAAACAAAAATACACAAACGTTTTGTGGGCTTTTTGGCAAAATGCTGTTTTATTTGCAAACGTGTGGGTGTGGGTGTGCGCTTATTTTTCCAATTGCCGCCGGAGCCTTTAAAGAATTTCCACACCGCTTTCGCCTGCTCAAATAATGTTGTTGCAGTGTTGCTTTCCGCTACGTTTGTTGTTCTACACAATTTTGAGTTATTGTTTTATTATTGTTTTAGTGTTGTTGTTTGCGTATTGTTTGCTTGCTGATCGCAGGCTATTTTTGCGATGAGTTCGTAAATGCAATATCAAAGCTTAGAAGTGTGTATGAGACGCTGAGGTATAAATAAAATCGCTTTGCGCTATTTTACGCATTAATTTGAGATGCCGAATACTATGGCTTTTTAATTATACAGGGTCATTAACGGCGCAGCAGGTGCGATTTGCGGCCTTTTTTGATTCTTTGTTTTCATTTCCTTTTTTAATTCTTTTTTTTGTTTCTTTTATTTTTTATATTTTTTTATTTATTTCGGTTTATGAAAATTGATCGTGCAAGGAAATAATTACCGTTGTTGATTGATTTTTTTATAGACGGTTAAAGCTGCATAAGTGCTTAAGCAAGCAAAATATGTTATAAAAAATTGCAAACTTAATTGCTTTCCTGACAACACGCGTGAGTAACGGGTCTTAACGTTGAGTGATTTGTATTGCTGCTTGCATGACGCGCCCATTTTCATTCGCCGCTACTTATTTTACCGACTGCTTCTTCTTCTTCTCATTTCTCGCTTTTCTAGGCGGGCTTTGTGTGGAAGGCACGTGCGTGGGAATGCGGAAAAATTCCAATGGCCACCTTGACAGCTGATAATATTACGATTTTTTTTATTTCGTTTTCAATGCCAGTATTTTTTGGTGAGTTGAGCTTTTTAATTTCGCCATAATTTAACGCTGGATTTTGTGTCAAGAAATACTCATAAAAAAGGCTACTTATGAGTTCATAAATTTACAGTAAAATTGATTGCACTGCATGTGTCGACTAATTGTTGCATGAAGCTGCTATATACTTATGTACATAGATATATAAATACATATATATGCATATAAAAGTGTAAATATATCTATGGCTATGCCATAAACTCATTTTAATTACAGCAGCTGCCACTGTGCTCATTGCTTCGGTCAATTACCTAGACGCTCTAGACACTCATGGTCCAACAATAAGGAGGGCACTGACTTTGGAGGCGCATTGGCGGCACTCATAGCTGCAGTGTTGAAGAGTTGAGTGTGACAAATAGTATGATGATTAACGAAACATTTAGTGGCATATACTATATGAAAATAGATATCTATGCCAATATATATATATATATTCCTTTTCATATACATACATATATGTATATAAATAACATACATAAATACATACATAAAAATAACAAAACAGCATAAAAAATATTATTAATAAATATTAGAATGTTCTTGACTTAAAAAATTGGCACACCAATACATGCAAGAAAATGTTTCTAGACTTCTACTTTCATAAAAAGAAAATATGAGCCTCTTCATACCACTTCAAGTGTGTATTAATGTGCGTGGGCGCCTTAATCAAATTTTCCCCAATTTATTAAATAAAAAACGCACATAATTCAAATACAAATTTCGTTTATCGTATGACGTCATTGGCAAATGCCAAGCGCACAATTCAGCATTGCCAGCCGTTGCCACTTCAGTTGGCACATGCTCGCTCATCAAATCAAAACCAAATCTGCGACACATACACACACACACACACAAACATGCGACGAGTCACATTTTCTTTACAAATTTCAAAATTTTCTAAGCTTTTTCCTAATAATTTTTGGCCGTTGAATTTGTGTTGAAATTATTTTTAGCAAAAATGTCCTCAAGCAGCGGCAGCCAGTCAGTTATTAAGCAGCTGACAATAACAACAATACACTAACAAGACACTTATACATACACACATATACACATACAAATGCAGGCGCATAAAATATTCAGTAGCGTTTCGAATACGCAGATTTTTTAATGTCTTATTAAAAATGTTTTTGCCAAGAGACTTTTGCATTTCACTGCTATTTTTCTCGTATTTGTTTTATTTCCTGCCACTGTTTCCATGCCGTCACATGGTCTTATTTGGAGGTGTGACCAACGTGAGGCTTTTCAATTTTCAATATATATGTAAAAATATATAAGAATCTTTGTACATACATATATATTTTATTGTCAGGTTGGTGGTAAAATTTCTATTTATTTTTTTTTGAGTTTGACGTCATAATCACGAGTTGTATGCTCGGCAAATCAGCGAGGATTATTGATTGCATATTTAAAATATTTGTTGTTGGCCCAGTGATTTGCATGACGGACGCGAGATAGGCGCTGATGAAATTACTTTTGCCCAATTATAGTTTCAGAAGTGAAGATTAAGTTCAATAAGTGTGTGAAAGTATAAATGCTTTCAAGCAATTGTTTTCGACTTATATTTGGATGTTATGTTATGATGATGTTATAAGATTTCAAAAATTTTTCACCTTTACGTATATTGATGCTGTAAGCATCTTAAAAATTTGGCTAGTTGGGACTAAGTTATTATACTGACATTTCCACCATTTGAAATAAAGGAATCACGTCTTTACTGATTAATATTGCTTTATATAATTGTTCATGTAACAAATATATTTTTCATCCTTTCAATAACTATTTATAAGGAGATTTATTTAAGCCTTTGTTAAGATATGAAACCAATTTATACAAATATAATAAGGAAGAATGACTTGATTTAAATGCGCTCCGAAACCCAATTCCAAAAAACCATTCGTCAAATATTTTTTTTCTAGGTTGGTTTAAAGTACACAAAGTGCAATCGCCGATTTTTATGATGAGTGAAATTATTCAACAAAGACGTTGAATTAAATCTTGTGTGCGGAATCAAATTTCTGGTACAAAAACGTTAAGAATGCTTGAAAACCTCTTTTGTGATAACTTTTTATCCTAAGCAAAGGTTTTTGATTGGTACAAATTGTATATTCAAAGAGGGCCGAGAACGCGTTGACGGCGGCGCGGACCATGTCCAGGACGGTCAATAACATCAACTGATGATCAACAACCAACAAGTAAATAAAATAAAGGAATTGGTGTTTGAAAATCGACGACTAACAGTCAGAGATCTTACTGGCATCATTGGAATATCGGAAGAATCAGTGACAACCATTATGTGGAAGCACGATTGGTTCCCACATAAATAAAATTTTTTGTTTTAACATCTGCGAAACAATGCTTTCCGACCACCAAGTCATGAAATGTATATATGTATATTATACGTTGAGGCTTGGATCTATGCTAAAGACTCGGAAAAAGACGATCAATCGGCCGAATGACGTGGCAAAGCAGATGAAAAATCAAGGTTATGTTGAAAGTTTTCTTTTATTATCAAGATGTTGTGCACTCCGAATTCCTTCCGACCGACCAAACTGTCAACAAGCTATCCAAAAAAGGAGCTGGAATTATGGACTGACAATCTTGGTTTTTGCACCACGACACTACGACTCTGTCTGCATTGATTCATCGTGAGTCTTTAGCCAAATTTTTAACCAATATCGTGGCACAACCACCGTATTATCGTGATTTAGCTCCGTGTGATTAAGTAAACTCAAACGACTGCTCCGGTGAAACTGTTTTGAGTCAATTGAAGACATTAAATATGAATTGCTATGCGCATTGAAGTCTATTCCTGAAATTGACTTTAACAACTGCTTCGAGGATTGGAAATGACGTTGTTACAAGTGTTTTGGGGACAAGGAGATTACTTTGTGAGGTACGACATAGATTTTGAAGAAAAAATTCAGGACATTAAAATTATGAACAAAGTCTTAATTTTTTTGCTTATAGTAGATACGACTCAATTGTAAATAACAATTTAGTATTCTGTGGTCACATCACAGCTATAATGCCGTAATAAGAGATGCTTCATTGGACTGTAATATGAAGTCAAGTTAGCACCAAAGTTTGTTTTTTTTTTTAAATAAAATTTTCTTAACTTATGATTACTGGAATAAATAAGGGAATAGGTTTTCAAATGATCACATATATTTACAGTGTCCCTTTGTGTTATAAATGGCAACGCTTTTTTGTAATATGCCTATATTTGGTAAATATTTTCATTATATTCCAAGAATATTGGTATCAAAAAGTTAGGTATCAAGTAGAGAGGCTTTCACCAGCATCCCCCCTGGTAGAGAACGATTTACGAAACAATAGAGTAGGTTCTCTAAAAAAATCAAATATAATTCACCTATCGGTTTTTACTTATATTATCTATCATAAGAGATTTCGAAGTAAATTTGTAAATGGTAGAATGTGTTCAAAGTTTTAAGCTGTCTTTTAGAATATTTAATTCAACCGAGCTTCATTATTTTTATCCCGACCGTTGTTAACTTATTTATTTTATACTTATTACTAATATAGAACATTAAAATGTTCTGATAATAAAAAAAAAAATATAGATGCTCTTACTTGTAGCGACTTTCTTAGAGGTTTTCAAAGACCTATTCCTTAGAGCATCGAGGAAAAAAATTTCTTTTTTTAGTCCCACCCTAATGTGTATATAATAAAAAAAATATAGCTGCCCATACTTGTAGAGTCTTTCTTAGAAGTCTTTAACGCCCTATTTTTCAGAGTACCAAGCAAAAATTTAAATACTCAGTTTTTCGACCCACCCTAATGTGTATATATTTTTATATATTCCACTTAAACTAATATATCTAGCTAAGCATTAACAAGTGCACTTAAAATAAACACTTTTACAATTGTTTAAATACTAATTAAACTTTTATTTGCAAAATTCAATAGAATTTAAAGCAATTTTCAGTGTGGCGTCGCAGCATTTTGTATTACAAGTGCAAAATATTTCCGACAAATCGTTCATATAGCAATTTTCTCACACATTTTTCAACCTTCGTTTCGAATTTGTTATTTATTTACTAATAGTTTTAATTATAGTGCATTAATCATGGCGCTTGTTGTTGTTTACCTGCGTGACTTTATCGAAAACATATTGTTGGGATCGTTGACTATGGCCAGGGCCAAGTCATCTTGCAGCACTGTGGGAATCATGTTGAAGAAGGAGTGCACACGCGGCAGCGACCCTGAGCTTGCCGAATTTTTGTTCAACATTTTGATTTATTATTATTTCTTTTTTAAAGGGTGTTGAGTGATATTTTTTAATAAGTTATGAGATAATTAATTATAATAAAATTAGTTTATAAAAAATTTTGTATAAATTTGTTTTTATTTTTTATACAAATTTTTGTTATTATTACAGTTTTTATCTTTTATTATATTTGTTTTTCGGAGATTTAAGGCCAATGCAAGTTTATTTGTATAAATTTTTTTATTAAGTTTTAAAATATATAATTTTAAGTTGTGTTATTTTAATTTTTTAAATTATATCACTTTTTCAATGCTGATATTTTATAGCTATTATAAATTATTTAAATAATGAATTTTTATTTTTTAATATTTTCGTATATTTTTTCAAAAAATATTATAATTTTTTGCATTTATAAATATACGAATTTTTATATAAAAAAGCTTTTAAACTTTACAAATTATATTTAATAAATAGATATCATTTATAGTAATTTTATATACATATATACGTGTATATAATATTTTGATTGTAATATTTATGTTTTAATTTTTTTAAGAGCTATATGTATTATTATTTTAGTCAGTCTAATCACAGTGTAGTAGTAACTTTTGCGTCTTAAAATATTTTTTTTTTTTGGTTTTAATTTGGGTTTATGATATATAGCTGTTATTTTTATTAACGTTTTTTACTAATTTTAAGTAATTTTTCTTTTCAACTTTCGTATTTAGATTGCTGTGCTATTTTTTTTCTCAAACCTCTCATATATTTTAGTTTTTTTTTTTCTTTTGAGTTATGCAGTTTTAATTTTTTTTTTAATTTTTATTAAATATAAAAAATTCTTCTTTTAAACTTTCCTATTTAGCTTGGAGCGCCAGTTTTTTTTCAAACCGCTTCTATATTTTGCTGCTTCGTTTCTTTTGAGTTATGCGGTTTTCAATTTTTCTTTATCAATTCTGCTTAATATTGGACCATTTCTTCACTCGCATTAAGTAATTTTTTTATAACAAATTTTTCAAAATTCTTGTAATTTTTTCACACTAGTATTAGTTACTGCTTCTTTTCGCACTCATTCTCTTTTCAGCGATTTATCTTGTGCGTAGTACTGGCCTCAACTGCTTGTTCAATGTAGTCCAATGCTATAGATTTTCACACCATGCAATAAATTTGATTTGAATTTTTCTCATTTTTAACTAAACGCATATTTCCTGTGGCGCAGGCATTTTCATAATATCTTTTTTTCACTATTTTCTTAATATTGCGCACAGCTGGAGCTTACACGCACGCTCCAATGACCGTTTTTGCGCACAACAGCGTTTGTAAAAATATCGCTATTTTTTCTGAAAATTCTTTTTTAGTTATTTTTTAGATTTTTTCCAATGCACAATTGTATTGTGTGATTGTTTAGTTATGCGTTTTGAAATTTCCCGCGGCCATGCGGCCTCACTCTATCGATTGTGTATTGTCCGCGCGCTAACAAAATCGCACAGCGTCGGAGCGTATTTCTTACAAAACTGAAACTGAACAAAAAATGTTTCCTGCGCGTTCGGAATGTTCTTCCACGGCGATCTACAAATAAGCGAAGGCGCAAGTATGCCCAAAGCACATACATACACATGTGTATATGCTCGCATACTATATACCCACTATATGGACGTGTGCGGCGTGCGGTATCTTGATGGGTGGTTTGCCGGCGGTCAGCGGTGGTGTTGGCGGCGGCGTTGTGCTTATTGGCGCTCGTTGGCGGCGGACTTCTATAACAACAATTGCTGCTCCGCGCCGCCACCGGCTGTGGCGACCTCATCATCACACGCGGCATCATTATGAGCAGTTTCATCAGCAGACTCAGCATCATTACGAGCGAGTTGATCATCAGACTCGGCATCATTATGAGCGAGTTGATCATTAGACTCGGCATCATTATGAAATAAAAATTAAATTTTCATCATCAGCAGCAGCATCATCATCGCGATCGTCTGCGCATGAAAGCGTTTGCTCCTCCTCATGAGTCGCTTCCAACGCAGCTCATAATCTCCTTGGCTGTCATCGCTCGCAATGTCATAATGAGCATTCTCGTGTTTATGTTGTGTTGGTAGCAAAGAGCAGCAACAACAAAAAGGGCACTACTAACAATCCACACAGCAAAAAAAACCATTTGAAATATTTTTTTTTGGAAATGCTTGCCGCTGCGCTGCTCAATTCATTTTGTAGCGTCGTTAAAGTTACTCAATTTGTTTTTTGTTTTTGTTTTTGCCTCTATTTTGCTCTAAATAGTACAATTTCTATTACTTGCCGGCTGGAAATTGATTTATCTCTCACAGGCCAGACACACTTTTGTTTATATGTATGTAAGTTTGTGTGTGGCGTGGGTAAATTGTTATTGCTAATGCGGCTAGTTGTGTTTTGTTGTTGTTGGCGCGCGTTATCTTTATTGTTTTTGTTGCGTGCGCAAATTAGTTTCGTTGAGTCTCTTACACTTACCTACCATAATAATTAAATCCAGCGAGCAAATGTTTTTTTTTTTGTTTTTGTTGTGCTAGTTAAATCTAATTCGTTGTGTCACAGATTTTTGCGATATTTATAGTTTATTTAACTAAATATATTATATGCGCTTTACCTTGAGTTTTAATAATATTTAATTTTATTATTTGCCCGCTGGTCTTCGTGACTAATTTCACCTAAATTTTATGGCAGAAATATTCTTAATTCATAGAATTTCTAAATATTATATATAGTATTTAAATAAAAAAAAATAAACAGTAAAAAATTTTGTTTTGTTCTAGGAACGTGTTGCATGATATTATTAGCTTCAAAGTTAATCGTTAAGAATAATTTTGGATTTTTAATTTTTTTTCTCTTTAGTTTAAAGCATGCGACAATAGAATACTTGATTATTTTTTCCAGAGTTCGGGTACATTGAATCCAAATGTTAAAAACAGCGCTTGGACTATTGAAATATATTGAATTTTTTGTTTTAAGTGTAAGATTTGTTTGAAAACTGGCTTCTTACCACTACAACTAAATATGTTTAGTTGGGTATTATTTTCTTATAACATCATTATATCATCATCTTTTACTTTAGAAGCCTTAGTGAGGTATTGAAAATAGTAATCTGATATGCCTTGAGCCTAGTCTAAGAGTCTAGCTTTTTCTATAAATTACTGTAATTAATTTCATGTCTTAATTTTTTAAAATATAAGAAAAAGAGATTTATTTAGGTTAATAATTCCCCATTTGACGACATATTTTTTCTGGATTAGTATGACTGCCACTCAGACATATCTGTGGCAAATTGGTGCTTGAGAGTCGACGATTAACAGCCAGAGATCTTACTGGCAACGCTGGAATATCGGAAGGAACGTTTGAACCATTTTGAAAGATCATTAGGGCCTAAGAAAAGTGAAAAGACATTTGGATCCATAATCGCAAAACTGTTTTGAAAAACAAGAAATTCAAATTTCATTTATTGTGTTTTCTTTTTTGAAAAACAGCATAACCTTAACGTGAAACAATGATTTCCGATTACCCGAATGTCATGAAACGTATTATTACTGGCGTTGACTCTTGGATTTATGCTTACCACCCGGAAACAGACGATCAATAGGCTGAATATTGTGGCAAAGATGTGTCGAAGGCGAAAAAACTACGTTAAGATAGGTCAAAAGTCAAAGTTATATTGACAGTTTTCTCGATTATCGAGATCTCGCCCATTCCGAATTCTATCCGACCGGTCAAACTGTCCAAAAGGAATTCTATTTGACTGTTATGCGTCGTTTGCCTGAAACTATTCGTAAAAATAGGCTAAAGTTATGGGCTGACAACTCTTGGTGTTTGCACCACGATAATGCACCATCGCATATTGCATGGATTCTTCGCGAGTTTTTTGCTAAATTTTCAACCAATATCGTGCCGTAATCACCGTATTCACCTGATTTAGCTTCGTGTGACTTCTGGCTAATCAGCTTGAATGGCGATTTTTATCATGGAACAACGAGTTTGCTTGAAATTTTTTATTTCCAATGGAATGACGGAATCATTTAGGAATCTTTGAAAATTTTGCAATAAAAGTGTTTTGAATGGTCCATTTTATCGCGAATACAAGTATTTGAGTAGCACGAGTCGGGCTTTCGCCTCAGTTAATGACGATAACAACGAAAAAGTTAAAGAAACAGTGCTTAAAAATCTTCCTGTTAGAATCATCTCTTGTTGATCGAATGGGGGAAACGAACTGGGGAACTCACATCTTTTATGGATCGAATCAACATATTTTGGTTAAGGTTTTGGCAGTAAAACGTATCAACTCTACAAAATTAACTGCATCTTTTGCAAAAAGCGACGTCAAGTAGAGAGGTACTCAGCCACCCTACATTCATCATTTCTGGTGACGTGAGTTTGTAAGTATAACACCAAAAATGTCCAACAATTCAGCGAATGGCGCTTTAAAAATGTGTCGAATCCATAAAAAATCAAAATTAGGTGAATACATTCAAGGCCAATTGAACCTGGCGTGCTAATGTTGGCTCAAAAGTAGCCTATTTTGTTGGCAATATTATATTTAAATACTTCAAAATGTAGTTTTTGCCAATTTTCGATACATTTCACCAGATGATTTATTCGAAAATATGGTAGGTAAAGACATGGATTTAATAATTTCTTTTGACCTATATTTATATTTATAAATAATTCGGAGAATGTAGATGTTTAAAATAATTTTTCAACACAATAATTCTATTCACTTTCCACCTCCCTAACTTCTACTCATGAGCTGGTTACAATGTCGCATCCACACGAGCGCTTATAGCCATTCAAGCAAATGTACGATTATTCCACTTTAATGTATCCTTGCACTCGTTGCTGTTTAATTAATTAAATTTTGTCACTTGTTATCGTCACGTTCACAGACTACCACATGTGTGTATATACATATGTATGTATGAATGCATGCATGTGTATGTTTATATACGAATTTGCGTGCATGCGTCTCTATTATGGGGCAATTTAACCGAAACACAAAATTGATTCACAAACACAGAACACATATGTGTATGTATGTATTTGTTATGTACGTGTAATTATATTTGTAAATAGAGCATATCAGTTTGTCATTGGCGTGCAATAACAGTAGCAACGACGCCACTGATGAGAAATGATTTGTTTAATTGCATGTACATGCAGCTGTTTAATTTATTTTAAATCATTGTGCGATTGCATATACATATTATTAGGGTTGCACGAATATTTTCAAATATTTAAAAATACCGATTATGTGTTAAAAAAACTGCTTTTACGATAATTGGGAAGAAAAGGTGTAATGTCCAAATAGCTTACCTCTATGAATATATAAATATAAAATATTATTTTAAAAGTAAAGATATTCAAAATTAAGAATATTTTTTACAAAAATAGTTTTTAAGTATTTTATGAATACAAAATATTTTTATAAGAAATATTTTTAATTTTGAAAATTTGTACTTTTATGAATATTTTAAAATCAGAGATTTGACTTCGTTGGAGTGCCTGTGCGCAAATGTTACTCATACGCATAGTAATACAGGCCGCTACCAGCATCAATTGCTGTTTAATGCGCACTAGATGCATTCGAAAGAGGCTTTCATTAAACTTTATATTAAAGTTAATTACTTTAAGTTCTACCACATCATGTGGCTATTTAATTATAATGCACGCAACAACAATATCGATGGTGGTGATGAGAGGGAGGGAAGAAAAACTTTTTTAATAATGCATATTTTATATATTTTATTCTCTCTCTGAAAATTTGCTAATTCAGGGTAATTTTGTATGATTACTCAATATCTAAAGTAATCATAAGCAATGTGATTGATATTATTATCATTAAAATAGTACGAATATTGTCTGAAACTATAATAAGAACGATGATTCTAACCAGAAAGACATTATCCGCGAAGAACTTTATTGATATTAAAAAACAAGGAAAAACGTTAACATCAGTGTACCTTCATAAATTCTTTAAAACAACTTGATTCCTTAGTTTATATGGCGGCTATACTTGATTGATACTGAACAATATTTAAACCATACTAAATTTCTTGAATGTATCTTGTCCAATGCATAGAAGCACTTGATTCGGATCGCTCAGTTTGTATGGCAGCATATAGAGTAGTTTGATATCGTTTCTTCAAATAAGCCGTTTCTGGGAGGGGAGAAAGAGAAGTCCAAATCTTCAGAAAATGAGAGAATAGATGGCGTATATACAGACCGAGAAACGAACACACAGCTCGCTATGTAAAAAATAAAGTTATAACAGCTAACAAATAAGCACATCCTCTTCCAAATAAGTATGCAAACGACTACGGATATCCTTAGGACTCAAAAAGCAAAACTACCTAGGCGTAAACCTAAACTAACCTTCTGGGTACAAATCCAGCATCCTGCAGGAAAGGGAGTGAAAATCGCCTCCCAACTCAGCAGACTAATGGTCAACACAGGGTGCCCCAGGAAACTAAAGAGAAAGCTTCTAATGGTGACAATAAGCAGCTTCTTATTATACGGAGCAGAGATCTGGGTAAATGTGCTTAAAGAGGAAAATCAGTGTGAGTTATTGGCCAGAGTACAACGCACCGTGGCCTTTATACAAGTTGATAGATAGTAAATAAAGTTAAGGCCCTCTAAGGTGGAAAATCTAAAATCGGTGCGTTATTGGAAAAGGTTGTAAAAATTGAACAGATAGCATGGATTTAACAAAAAAAATGTCACCAAATAACCGAATGTATAATCAAAATTTAAACGGCTAGTAATACTATGCATGGTCGTATACATAAAATGAAATTATGAATTTTTTTGAATTTACTACATATTTCCTTTAATAAAATTTGCCTACCTCTCAAAAAAATGTATTATTATCTTTTGAGTACAATGTTTTTTCAAGGTGTTTTAACATCTGAAGCAAATATGTTGTGGTTTTACCTAGAAAAAAGGAATGCCTTTCATCTACATTTATGATATTTGTTTTTATATTTTAAAAAAGCTCTTAAAATTAATATAAATATTTTTTAAGCACCATATTCTGAGAAATATTACATAAAATATGAGCATAAAAGTTAGAGGAAAAAAGTGCCTCTTCTTAGATTGATCTACACGACTCGGAATGTATAACTGAAAAATCTCCAGCAAGTACACAGAAATTTACGATCATGTTCACATAATTCACGGCAATACTTTCTTATTAATTGTGATGCGAAACTCGTGTGCATCAAAATAATAAGCAAATATAAAAATCTGAAATTAACAGAAAAAGTAAACAAACATTCTTGATTTTCGGCGAAATTTAGCACTTTCGATTTCAGCCACACTTCGTGCGAACAGATAAGTACCCACAATGCAAGAGCTCGCACACACATACATATGTATGTATATGCATATACATGCACACATTAGGTGTGTAGTCGCTTAGTAAGCGGCAGAGTAGCGTGAAAAACGTCAACGAAATTTTGTTCGAATTACTTTTAATCATATTTTTCAGAGAAATAAATTTTCCGCTTTCTGTGAAAAGCAACTTGAGTGACAGTCATTCTACTTCGGTGCAAATGTGTGTTTGTGTGCGTATATTAGCCTCTTACTGGGGCGAAAGTGAATGATAATGACGCTGGCAATGTTTATAGTAACGATGAATTTGATGATCATCAGCAATTATAATGTAGCCAAGATTATTACTTTCATTCGCGGCGTGGCGTTTACATTACTTTATGTGTGTTTTGCATTGCTGCCATTGAAAACGAGAGCAAATTCTTGTGTAAGTCACGTGTAAACCTACATTGATGTTGTAGTAAGTATGTATGGCTTTATGTAACTATATTAAGGAGAGCCAAAATTAGCCTATCGAAATCATCATACTTCTGTTAGCAAAAAATTTAAAGATTTTTTAAGTAAAATTTTGATTCGCAAAAACCTATTCGACATCCTAAAAATTGAAGGCATTTTTGGTTCCAAAATCACTAAATTTTTTCAAAAAACAACGTCGCGTCTGTGAAGCAATACTTTGTCCTCCGGAGAAACCGATTTGATTATCGGAGAGTGGAAAAAAAAATTCCAAAGGGATTACGTTGAGGTGTACGACATAGATTGTGAAGAATAAATTAATAAGTTTAAAACTATGAATAAAGTCTTACTTAGTGTAGTAGCTACAGAGAAAAAACAACAATCTCAGAGAAGATGATTTTACGGTAATTTTTTGAACTCTACAGGGATCTGCAATGTAAAAAATTTACACTAAACGGCTGAAATGTTATGGTATTTTTAATGGAAAATCGAAGAAAGTGATTTTTAATAATAACAACAATATTTTTTTTTTAATGTGTTAAAATTTTTCACGCGACTGTATGCATATGTGTTTCAATACGACAAATTATTTTCATGATTTAAGTGATTTCAAGTGTTCAAGTGATTTTTATGAGAAATAACCAATAATAATATTTTTGTGTAAAAGTGCTACATTTTTTCTCCAGACTGTATGCATACGTGTTCCAGCATGACAATTTTTTTTACGATTTAAGTGATTCTTATGAGAAATAACCAACAACATTAATTTTTTTTAAATGTGCTACATTTTTTCTCGCGACTGTATGCATATGTGTTCCAATATGACAATTTTTTTCACGATTTAAGTGATTCTTATGAGAAATAACCAATAACAATGAATTTTGTCTTTAAACATGTTACATTTTTTCACGCGACTGTATGCATATGTGTTCGAATATGAGAAATTTGTTTCACAATTTAAGTGATTCTTATGAGAAGTAACCAACAACATTAATTAAATGTGTTAAAGTTTTTCACGCGACTGTATGCATATATGCTAGAATATGATATAGAACTTTGCTCACATATATAGTAAATGACAATGCCAGCTATAAATCTTTGGCACAGCAATAAAATATGCACAACTAACATTCTCCGAAAATTATTCAATGCTGCGAAGCTCTAAAACAATAAAGCAACAAAAAAAAATTATACGCCAGGGCGTATGCTTGACAGAGAGAAATCACCAAAGCTGACCGAGTGAACACATGTAGTGTAAAGTACACACAGTAGCGCACAGAGCAGGGCAAATAAGCAGTGCGTGTATATGAGCAGAGGCGAGAAGAAAGCAAAACGCCATAAAAAGAGAAGGTTGCTTCTACGAATTGTTGCCAAGAAATTATTGTGGCTTAAGCAGCAATGACCTCTTTGCGGGCCAGGCGCCATGCCGTCACAACGCTGCAATATTGTATTGCTTTTAATTTTGTTGTTGTGTTGTTTTTGTTTCATTTTTTGTTTTCGAGCATTTTTTGTGTCAGACACTGTATATAATGCGATATTTATTGTTAGCGGATTTCAACTTTTGCTTCATGGATTTCATTGAGATTTATTGGAATTCTTTGGGAATTTCTTCCCCTTTCATATAGTGGGCTTTGCTTCTCACTGGCTGGACGTACGTAATTTATGTTTGTTTTTGTATACTTGGTAAATTTAAATCTTTTTACATACGGCATTCCTCAGAAGTCTTGCCGCACACATAAATCTAAATGTTCAACTCTTTGCTGACTGCTGACATTTGAACTATTCACCGAACTGACACTTTAAGCCATCTTAACTGGCACTTAGTCATTTGTAAAGTATTCGAAATTTGTTTTCGTCACTTTTCCGAACATTTTTATGACTAACCAAGCATTCAAAAGTGCATGAAGAGCAGAAATAATGGCTACGTTGGCTGAGTTTTATGCGCATACAGCTGTCAGCCATATATCAAAAATAGCTAACGCACGCTTCAAATATTCATCAATGCACCATCTTCCTCATTCCACACTGTCAACACGTTGTGCTGCGCTGCTGGCGGCTGCTTCCGCTCTGTCGACGCCTGTCACGTTGGTTAAGCCGAGCGCATGACTTTTGTGTGTCTAATTTAAATTACCAGCATTTTTTTGTTGACATGTAACAAAGCAATTTTGTTGTTGTTGTTGTTGTAATATTTAGCTATGTGTACTTGTTACAGATTGCTTTTGAGATTATAATAAAATTTAGAAATTCCTGGTGACAAACCGAAAAACACACACCGCATATATCACATGGCGGTGTGACATGTGGTATGAGTAATTTGAATTATATTTTTAGCCACACACACTCATGCCTGTGCCTTTGTGTATGGTCGTGTGTTTGACCATTAGGGTGAGCCAAAAACGAGTTTATCAAATTGATGGGTTATATTGAATCTTTATACAGATATTAACCCTGTAAGGAGTTGTTCTCGGGGTGTCTGTATATAAGCGAACTAGTCCTTCAGTTTTTGAGATATCCATCTGAAATATTGTACACGTTTTTTTTCATCCCAAGAACGTGCTCTTTTGTCGGAACCAGCGAAATCCGATCACTATAGTAAATAGCTGTCATACAAACTGAACGATTTAAATAAATTGATTTTTTGTTTTTAAAATAAAAAAAAAATTTTCACTAGTGTAGAAATTTAAAAAAAAATTGTACGCCACAAAAAATTGCGATATGAAATTTTCTTTCATAAATAAAATGTCCAAAATTTTTTCTCTCTATTACGATTAAATTTAAACCACAAATTTATGCCTGGATTTTGGCTCACCCTAACGCATATATTTATAAATTTATCAAACAAAATGTTATATGACACATTGTTGTTGTTGTTGTGTTGCGCGTAAATTGCTAATAGATACTGCTGCCAGATAGCAGCGTTGTTAGCACGCCGCCAACAACAATTACGGTATCAAATTTATAGCGCTCTAAACGGAGCGAAGTAGTTTGCTTAGCAAATGTCAGCAGCAGAGTGTAATATTCGCTATCGATTACTGTCAATGTCGGCATGAAAGGTTGTTATGGCGGTATAATGTAAGCTCACAACAACAACAGCAACAAATGCACTCAAAAACATACAAATATACTCAAAAACACACACAAACACATATATTTTATACACACATACATGTGTAACATCCAAATATTTTACGAATGCATGAATTTTTTGCCCGAAATCTCAATTTATTTGCACTTTTTTGCGCACAACTCAACTTGTGTTGAGGGCATCCATGTTTTTCCGAGGCTTTGTTGTTGCGCCTGTTGTATGATTAAAATTTATTTTTGTCTGATCTATTACATTTCCGCAGATATACACGCGCATTTGCATTGCTAATTTTTTCGTGTCAGGATTGGCTTTCATCAAAGTTACGAGGGGAAATAGAAAATGTTCTGTGTATGTCAATGTTTTTTAGATTTTTCTTTGCTTTGCAAATATTTTTATAATAAAGTTATTTTAAATTTTTTAGATTTTTGAATTCGGTCAGATCGTATAACTATAATATAAATTTCCCATACAGCCGACTATTCAGATAATTTATATTTCGCATTAAAAATTGCTGGTTCGAAGCTGACTTTAGACCCATATTCTCTTAGATAAAGTTATGCAGCATGATCCGTTGCATATTCCTGCATACACTAGGAAAAAAAATCGATCCGATCTAATATGCATAAATCAAAAACAAAAAAACTATACATTAAATTCTCCTATAATTTCTTTTTTTATGAATTTTGGATCATTTTTAAATTTTTTAATCAATTAAAACAAAAAAAAATATTTTTTGCATTATTGTTATTATTTTTTTAGTTTTGGATTTTTTTCGATATTTTTTATTATTCTTTGCTCCAGTAAAAAAAAAAATTATTAAAATAAATTTAAATTTTTTGTTTGCAAATTAGTTAAAAATATTTTATTTTATGCTGTTTATGTCTTACTATCAAAAATTGTAAATAATATTTAAAATTACAAGTCAAGCGCTTTTGATAAAAATCTCGTAAATTTTGTCTTTTTTAACTTTTTTTATTACAACTTATGAGCTTTTAGTTGAGAATTATATAACCTATTAAGGGGGTATTCTACTCTAGAATTTTGAAAAATTCGATTTTTTTTTCATATATTTAAAGTTTAGACCCTTAAGAACATATCCTCCAAAGGATTTTTAAAAATTCAAATTATTTTAAGAGCTACAGTTACTTTAGTGACGCAGTACCTGCCCGGTAGGTAGGTAGACTCACTTTTTTAAACGCGTTTTTCCACACGGTACCGCATTATCACAAGTTCTATACAACTGATTTATTTGAAATTTGAAAGTTCGAAACATTGACAGCAGTATTATTAATGATAACATGTACATAAGTTCTTAAAAAGTGAAAATATATGTAGATCGTCCATTGCTCCTTATTATGGGTGTGGTGTATACCATTTTTCGGCCAAGTATTTAGTAACAGATGCTATAAAAGATCCGATCTTCAAAAAATTAAAAAAAAGATATATAAAATTTTAATTACTAGCTTGATTTTTGAAAGGGTTGTATTTTGAATTTTACCGTTAAAAAAATCTCATATTTTTTAGTCAAACTCAGGTTACCATATTTATATAAAAATACAGTATATTTGGCACATTAGAATTAGTGATAGAATTAGTTGTTTTGTAAAAGATAAAAAATATGTTTGACTTTTCACATATACATATGTATATTGAAATTATGGCAAAAATTTGCTATTAAAAAATATTCGTAGCTTTCTAGGAAACCGTGTTAAACCGTTTCTAACTCCTAACAATTGAACCACGACCTTCCCATTCATCTTGCTGACCTCAGCTCACCTGTAAATTATTTTTCCTTTCATTTGATTTATTTTATCTTTCGCTGCTAATGTGTTGTTTGAGTTGATATGAGTTTTCTGGCTTAGAGATGGAATTCACTCTAAGGAAATGTAAGTATTTTTATACTAGCGACTTTAGACACCGCTTTACCGAGGTATTTTCCAACTTAGATATTTACTATAACAGCTTTACAGACAAAATACTAATAATATGAATCAAAAAGTCTGGACAGGAATAAATATCTAGAGCTCCAATCACATGATTTATATATATATATTTTATAAATTTTTTTGTACAAAGTCTTTCTCTTAAGTTTCTTATATGAATTTCTTTTGGCGCTAATCAAAAAATTGAGTTTTTTTTTTAAATATATGCATATAAGAAACCAGAAGATGTACTTTGAAGTAAGAACTAATAGAAATTCTCCTATATTCACATATTTTAGTTTTTTAGCAAATATTTACTTATATTATCCAATTTAATTTTAAATTTATAACCTTATAATTTGGACTTCGAAAATTTAGGATCTCCCACAAAAAGCTGAGTTCTCGCTTAAAGGAATGTTCTACTTATGTATGTATATATATCCATATACTATGTTCATAACACTTTCAACCACACGTTTTTTATATTTTTGTTTATCTTAACTAAGTCAATGTATGTAAATATGTTTTTAAAAAAATTGCGACCTAACAATGTGCCGCTCACATGCATACATACATACATATGTATTTGTCATCAACAGCATTATCACTTTCGCAGACGGCAATAACAAACGCTTGTCTAGGCATAACGCTGCCTATTTGTTTGCTTATGTCTACTGCATGCCCTGCAGGCAGACAGTAAACGAACCCGAAAGAAGACTAGTTTCCAAATTGGCTATACGTCGAATTAGTCAAAAAATCACTGCGTTTATACACATTTTTTTTGGAAAGTTGATGAGGAAAGTGAGCAAAGTTAAACTGTATATCAATTAACATGTGGATCACACAAATAAATTTCTTACTACTTTCTCAGAGAATATACCAAACATTAAACTAAATAGTAGCGGATTGATTTTAAACTTGCATACTAGTTATATACTGGTTATATAGTAATTCATTTCTAACTGCAATCTATTTAATGCATCAAAAATAAAAGCTGCTTTTATCGTAAAATACCAGTTAGTAGACTAATTGCATTTGCGGTTCAAATTAGTTGTAAAGTAGATTTTAACTAGTTGATTACTCTATAGGGTTAATATAAATATGTTTGTACGTATGCAAACTCGATATGTCTAGGAATAATGAGAAAAATAATAACGGCGTCGCACTTTGCCCATTGACATAAATATAAATAGTTTTTAGATATGTAGGCAAACGCTTCTATTAAGAGACACAAGCAAACACATAAACATTTGTATGAATGTTGGGGCCGCAAATAGTAGAATTTATAACATCTGGAGGTTGAATTTGTGAAGTAAAACTGAGAAATGTTATGTAGCACGTTAGCGTGCTGCCTTGAGTGATTGCATAATCTTACTGTGGACTTAAATAAACTAATATAAAGGGTGATTTTAAGAGCTTGATAACTTTTTTAAAAAAAAAAAACGCATAAAATTTGCAAAATCTCATCGGTTCTTTATTTGAAACGTTAGATTGGTTCATGACATTTACTTTTGAAGATAATTTCATTTAGATGTTGACCGCGGCTGCGTCTTAGGTGGTCCATTCGGAAAGTCCAATTTTGGGCAACTTTTTCGAGCATTTCGGCCGGAATAGCCCGAATTTCTTCGGAAATGTTGTCTTCCAAAGCTGGAATAGTTGCTGGCTTATTTCTGTAGACTTTAGACTTGACGTAGCCCCACAAAAAATAGTCTAAAGGCGTTAAATCGCATGATCTTGGTGGCCAACTTACGGGTCCATTTCTTGAGGTGAATTGTTGTCCGAAGTTTTCCCTCAAAATGGCCATAGAATCGCGAGCTGTGTGGCATGTAGCGCCATCTTGTTGAAACCACATGTCAACCAAGTTCAGTTCTTCCATTTTTGGCAACAAAAAGTTTGTTAGCATCGAACGATAGCGATCGCCATTCACCGTAACGTTGCGTCCAACAGCATCTTTGAAAAAATACGGTCCAATGATTCCACCAGCGTACAAACCACACCAAACAGTGCATTTTTCGGGATGCATGGGCAGTTCTTGAATGGCTTCTGGTTGCTCTTCACCCCAAATGCGGCAATTTTGCTTATTTACGTAGCCATTCAACCAGAAATGAGCCTCATCGCTGAACAAAATTTGTCGATTTCGAACCGAACACTGATTTTGGTAATAAAATTCAATGATTTGCAAGCGTTGCTCGTTAGTAAGTCTATTCATGATGAAATGTCAAAGCATACTGAGCATCTTTCTCTTTGACACCATGTCTGAAATCCCACGTGATCTGTCAAATACTAATGCATGAAAATCCTAACCTCAAAAAAATCACCCGTTAGTTACACATGCTTACATATCGTCACTTAAAGTGAAAAACAACGTATCTTAAAAAAATCAAAATTGTATATATAGGGTAAACTTTCCGCATCCACTGTCAGATAAAACCAATAAATAACTAATATATAACCAATATATAACCAATGTATAACCAATATATAACCAACATATAACTAATATATAACCAATATATAACCAACATATAACCAATATATAACCAAAACTCAAATTTTGTTTTAGTATCAGTGGTTTGTGTTATATCGGTTTTCATTTGCCTGTAAGGTGATGTAACGTTATTTTGCATTTTAGGTGACAATATGTATAGACTTACGTGACAATATACGTATAAGTATATTTATTATTCCAAATGCAGTATGGCTTTGTTTAAATAGTACTTATAGTATTTAAAAAATAGTAGATACATATACTTATTCATATTTATATACATATACAGATATTTTTAAAATTCATAAATTATTTTTAATATCTTAAGCATCTTCACAATTTATGATACTTAAGTAAAAGTAGAAATTTACAAAAATACACGCTACAGCTTCATCTATTCATTGTGGCTTGCTATTCATTAGAATAGCACTAAACTAAGAAATTACGAAAACATTACGAAATCTACTTACGTAAAGTGAATGCATGCAGAGAGCGCAAAGTATGCAAAACAAACAAGCTAAGGAACCATGCAGGAAAAAAACGCAACAACAACAATCAAATGTAAATAGGCAAAACAACAAGAAAAAAGCCATAAACATGCAAGTACTCGTATTTGATGGAATTATTTCGAACGTTACAATTTCTTTTGTAAGCAAAACAACAACAAAAACCACTAAGAAGGTGAACGTATAGCACAATTACGCTGCAACTTGCATTTGGCGCGAAACCAAAAACTAAAAAAAAAAAATAAATAAAATATTAAAAATTCAATTTCAAAACCGAGTTGCATAAGTTGGCACGAGTTTGGAAAACGAAAAGAATATAGTTGTCTTTAAATATTTTTGTTTGAAAACAAAAGCGTACAAGTCAGTGCGTCGTTGGACCAGCGTATGAGTGAGTGAGTGTGTGGCTGAGTGAAATAGTGAACGCTTGCCATAATACAAAGAACCGTCAGTGCGCATATGTATATAGTTGCAACGCAAAATGTTTATAAACAAAATAGAAAGTGATAATTAATTCAGCTAGTTGGTTGGCAGTAAGTAAATATAGCACGTCATTAAAACATTGGCATGTTGGGGGGCGTGGCACATAAATTGCGCGGGGCATAAATACTGGTGAGATTCTTTCGATTTTCAACAATTTAGAGTTTGTGAGGTCAGAAAGGGATTGTTAGAAAATAATAAAAAAAAAGATAATGAAAATATAATATTTAAAATAGGAATAAAATTATGAAAAAATATTTTTAATTTTAAATTTGTAGAAAATAACTAATAAACTAAAATAATAAATAATTAAAATAATCATAAAAAATAAAGGACTATAAATAAAATAATAATAATAATAATAAATAATAATGAGAAAATGATGTACATTTTTTTTTAAATATGTATTAAAACAATAAAAAAATATAAGTAAATTTTGAATAAATGAAAATATGATCGAAATTTTTAACATTAAAATTAAAAAAAATTATAATAATACATTTTAAGAAATAGTAACACGACTGAATATAAAAATATTTTTTTTTTTTAATTCTGAGTACTAAAGAAGAATAATTTAAAAAATTACATTAAATTATGAAAACAAACAAAAATAATAAAAACTAGAAATAATATTAAGAAATATGGAATAATAAATAATGATATACATATATAACTTATATTAATATTATAATTTCAAAATTCCACATCTTGTTTTGAAGTAAATGTATACAAAATCTTTTGAAATTTTATAAAATTTCATTGAAAAAACTTTTTCCTCTAAGTTTCAAGTGGTGAAACAACTTATGAAGGTTAAAAATAAGTTCAAGAAACATAGGTATAGTTAAGAAAAAAAAACAAAAAAATGAACATTATAAAAATATATTAAAACAAATATATTAAGAAAAATTACCTAACTTATTGAAACATAAAATTTTGGCGTGAAGCAAGAAAAACAATAGGCTTATTTATTATTTATTATTTATATAATACATAAAATTAAAAACTGCTCCAAAATCGTTCAAAAAACTGAAAAACTATAAAAAAATTAAAATGCAACTATAAATTTAGTTATATGAAAAATTTTAAGGAAGAGAAAATTGTTTACAACCATAAAAAAATCAAATGAAAAATATAATTTAATGCAAGAACAATAATAGTAAAAACATATAGAAATTTGAAAAATAAAGAAATAAATATTTCAAACTTTGTGAGCAACAAAAAAGAAAAAGCGTAAAAAAACAGAACAAATGGTTTTTCGGCAAAATCAACTTATTTTATTCAAAATAGTCTCCTTCTGCTTCAATCCAGCTTTTTGCGCGGTCCAAAAGCATGTCGAACGAGTGTTTTAGCTCGTTGGTCGGTATGGCCGCCAGTATGCCGGTGCTAGCCTTTTGAATGGCCTCTACGTCTGCATAACGCTTGCCTTTTATGGGCAAATGCATTTTTCCGAAAAGGAAGAAGTCGCACGGTGCCATATCAGATGAATACGGGAGTGGTTAATGGTTAAAATGTGATTTTTGATCAAATAATCGTCCTTCGAATATTGGATTCTGAGCAATTTTTGGTCGTCAGTCAATTTGTGCGGAACAAACCGTGCACAGACCTTTCCAAGCCCAAATGTCCGCTCAAAATGCGATAAATCGATGTTTTGAAGATGTTCAATTCCATTTCCATGATCTTTTATTATGATTTCTGGCTGATTTTTGATGAATTCACACACAGTTTCGATGGAATTTCCGGTGATCACGGATTTTGATGTATGCCATAGTGATCCAATTTCGGTGATTCCGACAAACGAGCAGATTCTTGGTGTGAAAAGAACGGGTGCAAAACTTCAGATCGATATCTCAAAAACTAAGTTCGCATATATTTGGACAGGCGGACGGACGGATGAACATAACTAAATTGACTCAACTCGTGATGTTGAACATTTCTATAAATATAACGTTGATTCCGACAAACGAGCAGCTTCGTGGTGAGAAAAGAATGGGTTCAAAATTTCACATCAAAATCTCAAAACTGAGTTCGCATATAGTAGACAGATGGACGGATAGGGCTCAATAGTGATTTTGATAATTTATGTACATACATATGTAAATGTATACATATTTTATAGTCACCGACGCTTCCTTCTGGGTGTTAATACTACTAATTTTCCAGATGATTAATTATTTATTTAGTTTTTCGATCGCATTGGCGCCTTAGGTTTCGCTTACAAGAAACTTAATTACTTGTAAATTAAACAATTGTGAAAGTAAAACAGGTAAGGAAGAACTAATCTCAATATTAATGAAGTAAAGTCACTCAGATGTTCGAAAATTCCGATAATAAATATAAAGGGGTTCACTCGATTTTTTAGTCAAATGATACAGTAAAACATGCTCTCTCATTTTTTTTTGGAAATAACTCACACAGTTAGGCAATAAATTTTACAAAGTCACGTCGAAAATCTTTATATAATATTAGGTATATAGGGTTAAGAGTACCATTTACCGACTTCAGCCCATTTTTCAATCAGATCTGATTATTAAGAAAGGATTCTCTCCAAATTTTATTTATATTCTCACATGTTGGCCGATAATTTCGGTGAAAAGTTAACTACACAGGGGCCCACTTATTTGATACCTAGAGCTTGAACAATTTGGTTCGAGTTGGAGAATTCTTCATCATAAGGTGACACACGGTGAGGGTACTATTCGGAAAAGCTATATCCTGCTATATTAATTTGGTTTGTTATTTGTTTATTGAGATGTGAAAGTTTCAGATGGAATTTAAAATTGTGTTATATGAGAAGTGAGCGTAGTTGCAGTCCAATTTCGCTCATTTTCACACTATGACATAGGAATATTAGAAGAATATTATCTACAAAATTTGATTGAAATCGGTCGAGCAGATTCCGATAGGTGTGATTTCATCTAAAAATAAGTGATGCTACGCCCATCATACAATTTTGACACGAGCTCCCATAGAGTCCTTTTGTGTGTTGTCTCTGATGCATTGTATCAGATTTATTGATTTATCATACTTTTGGTAGTTTATTACAGAAAATGGAGAGTTGGTCATCATCTGATTTCATCTAGTTTCACACTATCGTAAGAAGGCTGAGGTGTTTTGTTTTGTGCATGATACAGCTTTATTGGTAGGGAAGATATGTACATTAAATTATTAGAGGGCGAGGCCATGCTCACTTTTAAAATATTTTAAACCACGGGTGACCCTTCTTAATATGTTTCGTTGTACAAATTTTGATTTATGGCTTAGTTATTGTTCTTTAATAAATCAGATTAATGGCATTTTGTGGGCGTAACAGTGGCCCGATTACGTCCATCTAGTTCGAACTTACTTTTTTGCCAAGGAATATGTGACTCAGTTTCATAAAGATATTTTAATACAATATCTCTTATTCAAGTTACAGCTTGCACAAACGGACGGAGGGACAAATAGTTAACCGGATTTCAACTTTCCTCATCATGCTTGTCTATCTATCTTGATTAGTTTTAGGTGATACAAGCAAACGTTAGATGAACAAAACTATTATACTCTGTAGCAGCATGTTGCAAGAGCATTGTAAAATGTAAATGAATAAAAGTGTAATGTAAATAAGTAAAGCAGAATTATTGCAAATAAATGTAATTTATGAAAGCACAAGCGAGAAATTGCACTTTGATTCGATACTTTTGAGTTTAGGTAGATAAAGTGGGAGCTCTTTGCAGCGCTGGGTATATAAATAAACTATATATGTATGCACATATGTAAACAGCTGTGTATGCAGCTGTGTGTGGCGAAAATAATTCTTATGGAAAATTTCTATATTTAAGCAAAGCGAAAAAAATAAAAATATGTCTTTAAAAATATTTTTATTAAATATAAATATTATATAATAAAATAGCACCTATGTATATAAATTTAAAAGACTTTAGAGGTGTGTCCCAGGCAAGCCGCGCAAAATAAATAACAAACAAGAGGTTTTAAATAAAATATGTATTTTCGTCTTTGCAGAAATAGAAAATTTAAAAATATTTTGAAGGCAAAATATGAAATTTAGACGCATTTTCAAATTTCTAAAGCAATGTTAATGTTGTTGACGTGCTGGCAAGGTAAACAACGAAATCGAAAAACAAAGGCAAAAGAAAATACCTATTAAGTGAATTAAGGTTAAAATATGAATGGCATGAATTGGTCTAAATATATAAATAATATTTTTTGGCAAGGAAAGGCAGCGTTTAAAATTATATTTTTATTAATAAAAATGTGAAAAATTACAGGGACACTAAAGAGGAGACACTGAGCACGGTCTTACATACTTTCGTAGTTGGAAAGCTAGAACAGTCCAACATCACTTGGAACAAATGGTGTAATAACTGGTAAACTACCAGAAAGCTATGATATATTACCTCATTCATATACTATATCCACTAGTATTGCTAGCTACCAGATTTGTGAAAAAACCATACCACTTTAATGAGTATTAGGTTTAAGCTGCTTTTCTTTGGAAATCGTGAAATTCAATTCAGTCTTTTAGAACAAAATTGTGGGCATAGCAGAAGGTGCCAAGTGGGTTTCAGCTCTAACCAGTGAATCCATTAACCTGCTGGTGGAAAGCCAGTGGCAATTTAAGCTAGACTTTCAGTAGAAAACTTGCAAAAATTATCATGTAGGAATATAGAAAAATGACAGACGAGTTGACTGTCAGAAATGCAGTCTCTTTAAGTTGCTCTTGATCATTTGGCTCTCTCAAGTATTGCTTGAAGCAATGAGTTCTATACGAAGGCTTCAAGTCTTGGCACACTAGTAACATAGCAACACCTTTTGTGGTTACAAATATACTTTCATGTAATGCGGAAGGTGGGACAGATTACAAAGCTTTTATGTTTACGCAAGAGAGCGCTAAGTAAGATTGTAGCGATTATTACAGGGCATGCTAAGATCCAACCTTTAGAAATTTGATAAAGTAGAATCGGGAGAATCCAGAGCATTGACGTAAGAGTACATTTGTGAATACTCAGCCTTCAGCCGATTTAAACAGGAAGCTTTTAAAGGCTCTCAATGTTCAATGTAAAAGAGAGAAATGACAGACTAATTGACCGTCAGAAATGCTTCTTCAAGAATTGCTCGAAGCAATGAATTCTAGACGAACATTTTAGATCTTGGAACACTAGTCAGAACGATTATATCACAAAAGTACTTTCGGCTAATGCAGAAGAGGGACAGACCAAAAAGCGTCTACTTTTGAGCAAGCGGGTGATATTTAACATTGCAGGAATCATGACAGAGCATCTACCTCTAAGGTTTTACCTTCAGAAACTTGGCATAGTAGAATCGGCAGAATGCAGAGCATACGCGTAGGGTAATGGGACACTGCAACGACATTGGGTAGCTGGGGTGAAAAAATCAGGTAATTTATGAAATTAATTAAATAAGGCTTCATTGCTTGTCACTTGGGAGCACAATAGGCCTACTGAGAGTCTAAAAGCGGCAACCTGTGGTATTATGTCCCTTCTCTTTTCAACCAACCAAGCAATTCATAAAGTCTTAACTCGAAGCTTACACATAATTTTTTTGCTACAGTTGAAGTTATGGATAAATTTATAAGAGCGATTTTTAATAAAGAAAAGAAATTGAAACTAGTTAAACTAAAAAATGTGTGTTGTTGTTGTAAAAAGTGTATGCATTATTTGTAAATTTGTGTTCAAGTATGTTTGTATGTACGTTTCGTCGACTGTACACCTAATGTATACACCAAAAACCAATAAATTCATACGCATATGTACAGTTAAATCTAAAAGCAGCAACATACAGAGTAAAAAATATGAAAAAACTTGTTTGCCCAAATGCGGTTGAAGCTTCAATTTACAATTTTTTTGAAACAAATATAGCTAAATATTACATGTTTATTTACTTTGTACAGCTGTAAAGCTCAATGTGCTCAAAACCAAAAAAAAAAAATTAATAAAAAAATGTTTGCTAAGCAATACAAGTAAAGCGTCTATGGATTTTTATTACAGCGCTAGAGTTGCCAATGCATATTTATTATTTCGAAAAAAAATATTAAAAAATAAAAGTTCTTCAAAAATATGTTTCAAGCATTTGCATTCATATTTGCTTTTAGAAAATATGTGTGGTATGCACACTAGCGTTTAAATAAATAGTAGTGGCCATACAAAGCGTTTTCTAATCAACTACAATATTGTTATTTTTGTTTTTGTTATTTATTATTTAATATTTATTTCAAGTGTTTGTATGCTTGCATTTTGTATACGTACGATCGGTCAATCAGGATAGAGGCCTCCTGCTCTTTAAACCTGTAAAAGGTTACAAACAACAACAATAAACATTTTGTTTAAAAATATATTTGCACGTTGATGATATTAAAGATTTCTTTTTGTTTTTAATTTTTGTCTACTGTTTTTGAAAATTAAACAAAGCATATTGAGAATATATATATTTGATTTGCGCATTTATTTGGTGGATAAATGGTGTTGCTGTTGCTTTATTGCTTTTTGGTTGTTCTTGATGAAAGCGATGGCTGTGGCTTTGCTGGTGAATATAGCGTAACTACATACAGTTATGTTTATATATATGTATATGTATGCATATATTACATAGTAATATGTATGTAGTGGTTGTGGTGGCGATGGTAGTGCGTTTGGCGCGCTAATTGTTGTTGTGCTCTTGAAAAATATTTATTTTCCAACAAATAATAATAATACAATTAATAATAATAATTGCGTTGTGGATTTTGTGCTTTCGTACGTAAATTCCATTTCATGGCTAATGTTCGAAATCAGTATGAAATTTGAATTTTTTCGAAGTTGATGAGAAATATGGTAATTTACACTGAATATTCTTTATGAACAATAATACAAAGAGGAAATGCAAAAACTTATGCAGTGCAAAATAAAAACTATCGCTGATGAAATTAACAATCCAACAAAACTTTGGAAAAATATCGAATAATAACTTTTTTTTAGTGAAATGCACAATAAAGGCGTGAAATTGCAATTTTTCAAAGGAATATTAATAACTATTAAAAGGAAAAAATATAATTACATATATTTGTTTTAATTTGAGTTTTCAAAAAGTACTTTTTCTGTGTACTTTTATAAATTTTATGTGTTTAAAACGAAATTGAATTTCACCGAAGAATAAGAAAGAATTTAATTAAAAGTATATAATTATTGTAAAACGTATAAAAAATAGTTATTAAAGTACAAAATGGCGGTATAATAAACATACATATATGTGCAAGTAATAGGCTCAATATTAGAAACGCAAGGACTTTTAGAAGACCGAGATGCGAGGAAACTGCACCAAACATTACCTTAGTTCTAGAAGACTACATTTGCAACGATCATCAGAATATATTCTTCATGATCAACAACGAAACAAGTGTCACACAGAAAAGGAAATGTATGATATCGTTCGCACACTCTTTCACGAAAAAAGCGTCAATGAAACAGAAAAAACTGGCGGACTCGAGGACCCAGACAGTACTTGAAAAGTCAACTCCAGGCGCTGTTCGAAGCGTCATTAAAAGTGTAGAAGTTGGCCAGCGTAGATGTCTCACATACAAGCGAGTAGTTATATTGGCGAGTTTAGAAGTTCAAAACGCCGTCAACAGCGCGAGATGGGCGGACTTGATCGATGCTTTAGAAACAAATTTTAGAATCCCCGATTATCTCAATGCTGTGCTGCGTAGCTATCTTAGTAAAATAAAACTGTTGTGCCAGACTAGAGAGGGACTACGATAAACAGAAGTTATGTCAGGAGTAGAATAAGTGTCCATTATAGGCCCAGACCTGTGGCATATTAGTTATGACGAAATACTGAAACTTGAAACGCCAGACGAATCATATTTAATCAGCTACGTGGATGAAACAGCAGCGGTAATCACAGCTTGAAATACAGAAGAAGCCCGAAGAAAGTTGAATAAGGTCAAGTTTCGGACGCAACATGGCTTTACTCACATAACCTCCAGCTCGCTACAGAAAAACACAGCTATAACTGTTGACAAACAAGCATATTTCTCCCGTAATATGCAGTCAATCGACTGAGGATTTTCTAAGGACACAAGAAGCTGTGCATTCAATAGGTGTACGACTGGATTGCAGATTAACCTTCCGGATACAAATCCAGCACGCCACAGGAAAGGCAGCGAAAAGCATCTCTTATCTTAGCAGAATCATGGCCAATATAGGAAGGCACATGAAAAAAGAAAGCTCTTGACAACCACCAGCGTCTTACTACACAGAGCTGAGATTGGGCAGTGCTAAAAAAGGAAAACCGACGTGAGGTATTGGCCAGAGTGCAGCGCATCGCAGCCCTCATAGTTGCAACAGCTCATTGAACTGTGTCAGGTGATGAAATATTGGTTATAAGTGGTAAAGCTAACATTGACTTTCTAGCGCTCGAAAGAAAAGAAAACGGTGATAGCTAAAGAAAGCAGATAAAAATAAGAAGAGAATGATTAACCGAATAAAGGAAGACACGAACTTGTATGAAGATGGAGGAATGACAGTTGCGGCAGATGGACGGCCAGACTAATAAAAAAACTAAAGTTATGGAAAAGCCGTAATTTTGGAGAAGTCAACTTTTACGAAACCCAGCTGTTATTCGGTCATGGATACTTCAAATGGTGCCTCCACAGAAAGGAAAAAAACGATTCAACATCGTGTCAATATGTGCGATGGCAGCGAGAACACACCGCCGTAGGAGACCTGGTAGGTCCAATAAACGCGAACAATTTAATCAGCGTCATGCTGAAGAGTGAAGAAAACTTGTGAATTATTCAGAAATTCGCAGCAATTTTGCTACGCCGAAAAAAGCGGAACCTGGACGCAAATGCGCAGATGTAAAATTTCTTAATAAGAAAAATGGAACGCCACCCGGAAGTAGTGCAAACGCGGTTCCATTGTGGGCGATGGTTCTTAAGAGGGTGCGTTTCATGTGACCCTTGCTGTGACGACAGAGCTGATGATGCCGAAGACATCTTCCACCCCCCCACCCAAAAAAAAACAAGTTTCTTTCACTGAGCTGTATTTTTTTGAACGTTTTCGCACGTCAGCACTTAAAATCTTAACTGTAGCCATATTGTTCAGTGAACTACATTTGATTTTTGTTAACATTGGGTTTTTTTTTGTAACAAATTAATGTAAATTTTTTCGGTAAAATGTTGAAAATTTTTTCATTAGCCGGCACCTTTGCGAAAAATTTATGTAACGCTAAACAAGCAAATATGTATTTAAATAGTAAGCTATGTTATTATGATACTGATTTTGCTACCGTCACGTTAAAAGATTGTCTTGAAAATGGTGATGTCTAAGGTTCGCCTAACAGCCGCAACTTTCTATAAAAATGTCATTATTATTTTTCTGTGGTACATTTTTGTACCAGCTGTTGAGGCACTTATTAGGTCGAAGCCTTGAAAATTTTGCATTGATTCAAATAAAACTTGTTCTTTGAATTTTTATACAAATAAATACATATGTCTTCCGTAACCGTTCAGTTCGAGGACAAAACGTGTTCATGACAGCGAGCGCATCCTTGCTGCTTATTAATCTGGAAAATCAAATATTGCCACATCAATTTGTAAGGATAATATTTTCTTTTGTTAATGAAACATTTCCATTACAATTAATTACACATTTGTAGGTTGTTAAGTACAAATGCGTACAGGCGAAAAATCACTCACTTAATTTATCATAATAAAAATTAAATTTACAAATTTCGCGTACATCTGTGCACACATACTCGTACAAGTGGTATACATATATACGAGTGCCTACGTATATGTATGTATATGTGCGATTGACAGTTGTCGCCAGCTATTTTTAAGCGTACTTCAATGGCGACTTTCACGCCGCTCCATTTGCATAGCTCGCGCTGGCGGAATGCATTAATATTATTTTTTTAATTGACCTCGCATTTGTTATTCATGTTGTCAGCGCGCATTTGTCCTGTCCTTACACACCTGATGGCCAGCCGCAAATGCTGCTGATCTCGTATAATTCATTTCATATTTTCGCCATTGTTCGATTCGCTGCGTTTTCGCTCGCTCTGCCACACATACCATTGCACTCCTTCCGAATCCATTCGATTCGGTTGCATTTTGTCACACAATTTTATTCCGTTTTTATTATGGTTTATGGTGCGCAATGTTTATTGACGCCTTATACTTGTATATGTATGTATGTGTGTGCATGTGTATCTGTGAGCGCTGCTAAGTGTTTGTATGTGGTTGCGTTCGCCGCATTGTTTTATTGTTGTGCTGTGGTTGTTACAGCTGTATTCATTAAATATTAATTAATCCATTGTTTTACAATGGTATTGAGTATTTTACCGTTGTATTCCGTTATTACGAAGATAAATGCATGTGGCGTATACGTGTATGTGTGGGTAGATGTGTGTGTATTTGCCAAAGTGAAAAGTGGTTGGGTTGAGTGGTATTGCATTTTTCATATTTTTTACTGACATCATCTGCAGATAGATTATTTACAGTTTTGTTGCTTGTCATTGTGACAATATTTATTGGATCGTGCGCTGACTTAATGCAACTGCGATACAAAAATTCGTTTGAAAGTGACTCTGAGGTGAGTTGGCTGCTGGAAACCTTTAAGCTTTATGTCAGCTGCTTTTATAAGTATAAAAGTTACAAATTTGTGGTGGAAAGTCTCTCTCTCATTCTTTAGGCCAAGTTGAGCACAAAATATCAATAGTGGCAGAAACTATTTTGAAGGGTGCTTGGATTGTAACTTAGCCTCATCATTTCATAATGCCACTAGTGTAAGAGAAATCTTTTATCAGGCAGTACATTCTCGCAAGCAATTACTGTCTAGATCGGTTCGTATCGGAAAGATGAAAGTTTCGTATTCGTTGTTTTTTTTTTAATGGAATATCGTCATTGAATCCATTGTTGTTTTGAGAACAAAAATCGCGCAGTGAAACCAAGGGACGATTGGCTATTAATAAGATGACTCTTATCTTTCATTGGCGCTTGTAAAAAAAGTTGGTTTGACGAGCTTCAATGAGGCGCGGTACTGTTTGTAATGAGCCCAATACGCGAAGTTTTCATTATCCGCGCCACTGTAGTTACCTATGATCATGTGAAATCTTTCTTCTCATTCAAGTTATTGAAAAAAACTTTTGGCACCCTAACATCAAAAAATAGGATCCACTAAATGAGTATTGACTCGAAATTTTTTGGGATCCACAATTCAATTAAAATGTTTGTATTTTATTCCAAAATTTTCTAAAAGCATAGTTTTTGTGAAACTCTATAAAGCGGTCGTCTACCTTTGCGGTTGGAAAAATCGATTTGTCTTGCATATTTGCAGTGAAATATATGTATATGTATGTGTCATCCTGGATAGGAAGTTTTCGTGGAAGTCAAATATCGAAGAGAGTGCAAAAAATTCATGGATTGCCTTATACTGCTGTAGAGAAGCCATTGACAAAAGGTGGAGACCCCCACCGAAAGTGGTCCTCTGGTTCTACGACATCATAGCAAGCATATTATGTCCAATGGAATTTTTATTTGGTGAAGGGCTCTAGAAAAGACCACACTTGCAAAGAAACTTGAGAGCGTTAAACGGGCTCATCAGCATTTGTGGTGCACTAAGGTCCACTCTAACCATGGAACTTGACGCCATCTTGCATCGCCCGTGGACATTGCAGGAAGGTTTATGGCTGCGAAAGAATACTCGGAAGCCCTTACTCACTTTACTTTATACTGGATCAGTTGGATCATGGAGTCGTCAAACCGAACTCTGGCTGCTCCTTCTCTACCTATATTGGCGAGGAAGAAGCCGTTGCTCCCGTTGGAGGAGGGATTGACTGTCAGGAGACTCTGATCAACTCCATTTACAGATTTCCTGACTATTGCAGTGTCTTCCAAGCCGAGATTGCATCCATTAAGGAAGCAGGAATGGATTGGTTCTTCTGTATCCTCTTGTGTTCTACTATTAGATAGTTGGGTTTTGGGGAAGATGGCCATCGCTGGCTCACCATCTGTACATGCACTTTTGCAAAACCCGTTTAGCAAAAGATCGATCGCAAGATATCTAGTAATCACTTTGATCTCAGTAAGACTAGTATTTTCCAAGTTATGGAGCTTTTAACGGGCCATGGCTTTATTATCGTCCACACAGTTAGGCTGGGAATCCTACTAGACGCCAACTGCAGAAGTTGTATGGTATAAGATTAGGTGGAAACAACTCAACATTTGCTTCTTGACCATTTGCACCGCGTTTAGGAGGTTAAGACTTAAACTTTTGGGAGCGCATACCTTCAGACATTGATTTCGACGATATAGTGATTTGTCGAATGATGGTAACATAGATAATTAGGAAATATACGCACTAAAATGGATCGAGGCTATTTACCCACCAGTCACAGTGATGAAAAATTTCTTGACGTACCTAACCCAGCTAGTATTTTTTTTGCTAGTAATAACAGTTCTTGCACCTTTATCTCGCATAATGCACAAAAATTCCCACCATAAAGCAGCTATGAACCAAGTACGTTTCAACTAAACGCAAGGTATAGAGCAAAGCATACGAAGTTTGCTCAGCATTGAAAGTGAAATAGCAGAAGAACTACGATAATGTTAAATTTGGCCCATTTCGTCTTTTAGAAATAATTTTTGTAAGATCAAAGGCCTTTAATACAAATCCGAAAGCAAAACTAGAACATGAATGCCATTAAACTGTGTCAAGCAGAACGATGAAAGAGAAATAGAAAAGGCAAAAAAGCCATGTTTTGCAGGAATCTAAATTTGTTTGAGTGCACACACAAGGTATTCTGTATTGAAATAGTACATATGCAAGTTTTTATTTCTTATTTACATGTTTTTTTTTATAACTAAGTGTGTTGAAGTTCTTGGTTGATCTCCTCTCTTTAATTTCTATTCCCACTAGCTCAGTGGAATATCTGTAAGTGTGAGATCACAAGTGTTAACAGTTTCTGTAGGTGGCAGCCGATAAGGTTCCTAATCTGACATCGAAAAAGCCGATAAAATAAAAACTCCACACCTAGACTGAGGCTAGTCTTACTGAAGTCAATGAGCTTACTGGACTTATCGCGATAGACTTTGAGCCAAAAGATCTTGCGACAGCGCAAGAACAGATGGTATCGCGCCACTAGCCACGCACTTTGTTGTTATTGCCAGCATGAATATTTTCTTTAAACCCTTTTTCAGCCTTATGAATATTTTGCTGAATGCCTTCAGGATATGTCAACATTTATATTTATACCTCTGGGCTCTTAGGCACTAGTCAAGTAATCGGTCTGTTTTGAAGCTGTCATTTTATTTGATTATTCGTGGAGATAAAAAAATACTACAATAAACTAATCTTTTAATTGATAAAAATAGTATTATATATAAACAGTTGGTGATTTTTTTAGGAAAATTCACATTCCCAGCTGTTTCCCTAGTATCATCCATACAGCCAATATAATAAACATCAACACACGACATTTAGATTTTGCTATAACATCAACAAAAAAATGCTTTCAGTGGAAAATCACCACAATCAAATGAATGTGCACCAGTATAGTTGCTGGAACAACCCACAAGACTACACACATACATATAATTTCGAAAATTAACAAAACGAAGAAAAAGTGGGGAATTTGCTTTAGCAAGCCACCTTGATAGCTTCACGATTGACTGAATCTGGAAAATGTTTGCATTTCCACGAATGCAATTATAAATCGCAATATTAAATTTTTCGCTCATTCAACAGCTCACTGCCATTTCTATTTGCAGACCGAGTTGAGCGGGTCTCTATACGTTTGTGTGGATATAAACATACATATGTACCGACGTACGTATGTACATACGAATAGTGCCGTGAGAGAAAGTATATTTGCAGGTATTGGGGCGTGCGGCAAATCTGCCATGAAGGGAGCATTGCTGGTTGGTGGGGGATGCTACGCCAGCGAGTCACGAGATAGTTCACTTTTTACTTATAGTTAAGGAGTACTAGAATGTGTAGTAAGGTGTTTATAAAAAGGACTTCATACACGAATTTATTCAGTTTATTCAGTTATTCACAAGAGCTGTCAGGCAGCGGGTCTAAGTCGGTAAAAATCTTCGAATATAATTTGAAGCGTATTGCGTGAAAGATTAAAGCTCACCGTCAACAAACTGATTGGACCTTATCAGTGTGACTTAAGGCCTGCAAAATTAACCACTGATCAGATATTCAGCATTCGCTAAATCCTGGAAAAGGTGCGTAAAAAAACGATCGACACTTACCAGCTCTTTGTCGATTTCAAAGTTGACAGCTCGGAAAAGTATAAGCGAATTAAAAGAAAGCGGCTACGCTGGCTAGGTCATGTCGTCCGAATGGACGAAAACACTCCAGCTCTGAATTTATTCGACACAGTATCCGCCGTGGGAAGCAGAGGAAGATATCCACTCCGTTGGAAAGAATTAGGTGGAGAAGGATCTTTTATCAGCATATATTGCAATGAAGTCGATGTTTATAATAAATTCCTGACACATACATATTTCCCTCTTAATAAAAAAAAAAATTCTGATCAAAACACAATCAACAAGTGCCAACTTAGTCATAATAGACTGAAGAAGCACTGTTTTCTGTAAACCTGTTTCCTTGAGAAAATTTCTAATGTATCAAACATGGCATTGTTTCCTACAGGGTATGCGTCTGTATACTGATTTTCAGTTTGCTTGCAAATTGTGCGCGGATGATTGTGTTGTCTTAGTGCTGTGAGTATGTGTGTGTATGTATAAGTGGACTAACTGGTGAGTGTGTGTGTGTATGTGTGGTTTCGTAGAGGAAAATAATTTTCCGTTTCGCGCAGAAAACTGTGGTTTCATCTGCTCGTTGCCGTAGTTTTTGCGCTCTTTCATTGGGGTAGGTCAGCTGGAATTTGCACGAGCACCGTATGGCAAAATTATAGTGAGCAAAAAAAAAAAGAAACGCACACACAATAGTTTTTAATTAAGTCTGTTTCTTTTGCTTGACTTTGCTTTGCTTTCGCACAGTATTGAGCTGAACAGAGTTTAATAAGCATAATAAAATAAAGTGGTCTGATAGTCACTTAATGTTGATTAAAAGAAGAAGAAGACAAATAATATGCCTTAGTTTGGTTAAATTAAATTTATTTTTAATTATATTGAGGAATTTAATTGAAATTTTTGGACTGAAAATATTCTCACTCAACGAAAGGGCTCTAATTTCATCCACCAGCGGTAAAATTTTGAAGAAACCTCACTGAGCTATTGACATTTGATTCTTTGAGCCGAACTTAGAGCTCTCCCAAATGTGTAAGCTCTTTATACATATATGTATATAGGCAATACAATAAGTCCCCTTACATTGTATAAGGGCTTAGTTATTTATACAGGCAAATTAAAGCAAATACTTTGTAAAGAAACATTCAGCGGCTTTGAATCAAAACACAGCAAGGAATGCTAGGCGTCCAAATCAATATACCTTCAACGATTTCTTTGGAGAATGCTCAGCAGTGCGAAAAATGTTGCGTAAAAAATAATGAGTATAACTAGAAAGAAAATTCTTGCAGTCCAGACGGATTTATTCGAAAAGGTGTTGTACACGTCCAGCATTTTTGCAGCAAATCCAATGAAGAATCAAACAACAAATGCCCGAACACGCTTGATTTAGATCATGGAATTTTCATATTATTTTATAAAGAACAAAATTCAAAGCTTCAAGAGAAAAATTTATGACCAAATGCTCTTATATTTTTCATGATGTCTGACAGAAATAATCATCACAAAAAACATATTGAAGCGTACGTAGTGTTTGTTACAAGTTCGATTATGTTGGAAAATGGATGACTAATTCGAAGAAATAAATGAAGTATAGTTTCAGGTGCTCCATAAGTATGCAAAAAAACGTATTATAAAATTACTAATGATACCAAAATTATATCTACCTTCTACAACTGCGAAGAAACCGGAACTAACAAATTTGGTTAAAAAGATAGAAAAAGAGATACTAATAACGGCTCGATTATTCTCTCTATCTTCTGCAATTAGAAAAATCAATTGAGTTGGAGCAAATAACCAATATAGAAAAAGATGAAGAGGCTGGACAACAGAACACCAATGAAAGTATGCCAGAAGATGTACTAAAATTGGAAGTTCAACAAAGTGTGATCTAATCAGAATAGATGATCAGATAACATAGTTCTACTGTTTGTAAATAAAGAGTTTCACTTTTTTACATGCATAGTGATTTGAGGATTTTGATGACTCTGAACTTTATGGAACATAATGGTTCTAGAGATAATGACTACAGTTTTTTGGTTCTTTACGATAACTGTAACAAAACTGATCCAATTCTGAAGCTAGGATTCTTCGACTAATTTCACAATAAGTTTGTTTTGGTTTTCGAAAGCCAGAGTCCCAAACCTCTTTAACTGACGGAATGAGCAAGAAGTGAGAGGTTAACAATTTCTCAGTAGCCATATGTTAAAAAATAACTGTTTTCATAAGCTCATGGCATCATTATATTAAACTCTAAAACTGAATGTAGTTAATTTAGGCTGGTAATAGAGAGTAGTACTTTCAAAACACCTCCTCAAAAACTTTGTTTACAGAAATGTTTCAAGGAAGTAAATTTACATTTTTATAAAAAATAATTCAAACAAACCAAAGAAAGAAAGACGGTCGAGTACGCAGTGGAACGAGTGAGTGGCAAAGCATGTGACAAAGTGGCACCATGTATGTAGATAACCCATAACCCTTAGGCTGTACAAAATATTTCCGAGAAATGAAGACCTTTCGCGCATGTGTGTGTGTATAAAGGACTGTGAGTGTGTGAAAGTTCATTGAAAAAAGGTAAATATATTTACTGACACCAGCAGAATACTTGAGGCAAATCTGCTTAAAAGCTCGAGCTGACGCATACTACTTTAAAGCCATGACGGTGGCGTATAGAAACAAATACATACATATGTACATGTGTACATATATACAAATATGCATATGCAGATTGTGACGATTACGTATGTAAGTGTGCTTGTTTATGTCACTTGGCACACACTGCTGTGGCAAATACCATCAACAACACCGAAATGAGGTTAAAAACGATGTCAAATGTCGCTGCATCAATTGTCAAGTCGAGAGTGTTTGAACGAGCCTGCAAGCATGCTACATATGAAAGAGAATTATGTAGACACATAGGTAGGTAGCTAGGGCAACACAGCGCACCTAAAATCCTTTGTAGTACTAGAAGCTATATAGCAGGTGTTGGCCCCCGGAGAGATGAATTGCTGTGGATATCACGGCGTTGCAGCGCCACGCTCACATTGTTGGCATCGTTGACGAGGACACCAGCGAAGCCACAGACACCGAAGCGTCTATGTGATGACGCTCGTTTCTGTTGGCATTCTGATTCTGTTTGTGGCAGTGCCAGTCTCGAACCTGTGGGCGCTGACGTTGACGTTGACGTTCACACTGAGGTCATTTGGCTTGTGGCTTTGTCGTTAACATTTGCAGTTGCCGTCGACTCATGCCAAAATTTCGAACACACACACACCTACACTCTGTTACACAAATATCTAAACAATATGACACAGCAGATTGTGTTGGCAACAACAGCAACAACAAAATGTGGCAGTCACGTAAAAAGCAACATAAAATAATCGCATTGTGCGCCTTTATTAAGGAGACTCAGTAAGCGAACCGAAGAAGAAGATGAGAAAAAAGTGCGAAAATAATGCGCTTAAATGTGTGTGTGTGTGCGTTTATTGTACACACATGCTTAAAGGTAATACCGAAATGTAGTTATAAGTACGTTGCCATCACCCTTCAGGTACAGTGGTGGGAATTGCTTTTGCAGTGGGATAAATGCATTTTCATATTGAAAAAGAGTAAGTTTGATCTGAATATTATTAAAGCCAAGTCTAGAGATTCTTTCGATAATGAGAACTGGGGCATCATATCCAAATTATGTAGTTGATTAAGAAGTATATTCCCTCTGTGACTCTGTTATAGTTGCAAGATTACAGAAATACGACCTGGAATGAAATAGTGAACATGTGAAACGGTTTCATTTTGCTTCTAATTTTATGCTTCTAATGAAATCTCGGCTATGGAATCATTAAAAACGAAAACTTTCATCATGGGGGTTATTTATCCACCTCTGTTAACGACGATAACAGCGAAAGGGTTAAAGAAACATACCTGAAAAATAGTCGTGTAGGTCTCAGAAAGAAAGCAGAAGAACTCAACAGCTCTTATAGATCCATTCAATCCAATTTTGTTTAATGCTTTCAGTACGAAGCGTGTTACAGCAAGACTTGCACCAAAATACCTGAAAACCAACGTCAAGGAGAGATCGCAAAAGAGATGCTCGATAATACAGATGAGGATTCTAATGGGGTTTCCAATAGGGACACTACAAATGAAGACTGATAGGGACAGCAAACGACGCCATATTTGTTGCGCTCTTTTGACATTTCAATAAGGTTTGCCATTTCATCGTGGAAAGATATACGATCCAACAACGAGTCGAAAATAATTAAAATTTTCTACCCAAATACGCAGTTAGTGACCTCAACTTTAAGAGCGCTGTTTCCAATATATGGTCGTCATAACCGTCCTCCTGTCAGATCAACAATTGAGCAATTGAGCATCTAGTAGAAAAATTTGAATCCACAGACACAGTACAAAATGTTCCCGTGCCAGTGAAACAAAGTGATGTCTGTAGTGTTGAGAATATTGGTGCCGCTAGTGCATCAATTGAGGAAGACCCAAATCAGTATCTCAAACGTCATTTTTAAGCGTTGGTCACCTCTGAGACGTCGAAGCGGCGAAGTTTGCGAAAAGATCTTGGTCTACATACATCCTTACAAGATCAAATTGACGCAAGAAGCCGCTTGATCACCGGAATCGTCATATGTTCGTGGATTGGGCTGAGCAACAACTTGCAAATGATACGGATTTTCATTGAAAAATCACTTTCAGCGATGAGACTCATATCTGGCTGAATGGCTTCGTCAATAAGCAAAAATGATTAGTCAGCAATCCATACGTCCTCCATGAATCATCATTGCATCTCGAAAAAATTAATGATAATCGAATATTCTTGGCCCCGATTGGATGATACGGACTTGGATAATATGTAGTTCCAACAGTACAGCGCCACAAGCCACACAGTGAATGTCACAATCGATTTATTGAAAACCAAGTTTGGTGGACGTGTTATCTTACGAAATGGACCAGACAATTGGCCGCTTCGTGCGATTTGACACTATTAGTCTATTTCCTGTATGGCTATGTCAAGTCTATGGTCTACCGTACGAATTGCAGCAGTATCGGCCGATTTATGCTTGAAAACCGTTGAAAATTGGGTTCAGCGTCTGGACTTCTGTTCACGAGTTCCACACATAATGGCATCGAACATACATTTACAGGAATAAAGAATTGCATTGATATCCCACCCACCTGTTTTAGTTTTATAACAAAAATGGAGCGCTTTTATTGTAAACCCCGTAATTTGATTACTGAGGTTATGTTTAGCATCTTTGGTAAGTTTTATCTTAGTGGAATGTTCTTTAGCAACTCGCTACATAAAGCAGCCCACTTCATTGCATTGAAAGCATTCGTGTCCTGCAGGGCACTTTCGTACAACGCATACCGATGCAGGTATATTTAAACAAACTTCATAATAGGGTAGTTTTTATTTTATTTAATGCAAAGAGATTGCGCGCCAAAATCCGACAATGGGATTATGCACATTAGGCTACAGACCCCTTGCAACCGCGGCCGAGTTTGTGCCAATTGCCTTATAATTTAGGTATATACTATATGTACCCACTTCCACATAATGACAGAAATGAATTCTTTCACTGAAAACTTCTACTATATATATATGTTTATATGTATATGAAAAATGTCATTTAGCAACAAACTCACAATTGAAAATTCTTATGCATTTCGTTTGGTTCCGAAAAGGGCGTTATGCAATTAGAGGCAAGGCAGTGGAAAATAATTTCTTCGCTGACTTGGCGATTATACTCGTACATGAGTAAGCGATTTTGGTTGCGAAAAAGTAAGTGTAAATGAAAGAGTAAGGGAAATTATTTAGAAAACAAATCTAGGGTTTATCAGCATTGTTTAAAGTAAAAATGAGCATCTATTTCTTAAAAAAAAAATTTGAAAATCTGAAAGCGACTATTTTTAGATAAATTGCCGAAAATAAATTTTGTTTTAAACTATATCAATAATCTCATTAAACCATAAAAGAGCAACGAAGCAAATAATAATAAAGAAAAGATTATTTTCCCTCTACATGACCACAAAAAAATTGTGTGGGCTCAACCGGGATTTGAACCCGGGACCTCTCGCACCCAAAGCGAGAATCATACCCCTAGACCATTGAGCCGCATACCGTTATTTTAGTGTTGGCGACACTTCACAGCGAAAAAAGTTAACGGTCATACCTAAAACCAATGTCCACAACAACGCTTTTGAGGCACAAGAAATGCTTGGCAAGCATTATTAGCCAGCGCGCCAGCAGCTTGCATACCAATGAGCTAGTTTCGAAACCAGTTCGATACGGCATGCTTTAAACTCGCTGACATAGTTGTAAGCCATAAGTCTGAAGCCAGTCATTGTGGCTTAATGGTTTTATCGCTTATGGTGTTTGTCCTCATTTGCTTTGGGTGTTGCATTTCTTAGTTTTCATTGTCGTTTGGATAGTTTTTTAAAAGTTGATTGGCTTTTTATTGTTTCGCTTTGAGCGTTGTTTACCTTTGTGAACTTTTTGAACTATGAATATGTGACTTAATTCAAGTTGGGGATGTAGCTCAGATGGTAGAGCGCTCGCTTAGCATGTGAGAGGTACGGGGATCGATGCCCCGCATCTCCAAGACAAATTCTTTTGCGGAATTTTCGGTGTTGCGGATATCTAAAGTGGTTGCCCAGAAGACTATTTCCATTAAGAAGTTAGTGCAGAGTCGCATATTTTTCGTGGTTATTAAAATATGTGATATTTTTGTGACGGCTGGTTTTCATTAAAACATTTTGACACTTTTATATTAAATGTTAAAACCTTCAAGAATGGTTGAATTTGACCATTCATACCGTTGCAGTTTTCCAGCCTGCTGAAAGGCAGTGAAACCATAACATTTGGAGATGGTGAGCTTGAATTCCACAATCGATGATATGCGTTCCACTGCCCGACTATGAAGAAGTTCGAATAGCAATTACCCGTCTGAAGAGCAACAAAGCGGCGGAGGCTTACGAATTGTCGGCCGAGCTATTCACATACGGCGGTCCAACCCAAAAAGGGAGACCCTACCATCTGCGCCAACTACCGTGGGATAACCTTCATCAACATCGGATAAATCCTACAGTGAACAAACTGTTGGACCTTATCAGTGTGGCATTACGCCTGGAAAATCAACAACTGACTAGATATTCACCATGTGCCAAGTCTTGGAAAAGACATTTAAAAAGAGGATCGACACACATAACCTCTTTGTTCATTTCAAAGCTGCTTTTGAATTCGTTATCCCCGCAAAACTAATACGGCTACTTAAACTGACGTTGAAATAGCAAAGGTCTGTCAGAATCGGGAAGTATCTCTCCGTGCCGTTCAGTACGAAACAAGATTTCAGACAAGACGACTCCCTATCGTGCGACTTCTTCAATTTACTGCTGCAGAAAATAATTCGAGCTGCAGAGCTTAATCGAGCAGGTACAATCTTCCATAAGAGTGCATAGCTGCCGGCGAGCGCCGATGATATTGATATCATTGGCCTCAACACCCGCGCCAGTCTCCAGGCAAATATTCGTCGCGTTTCGTGACTTGGCTCCCACGTCACTGTTGACATTCATAATTTCGAAATTGTAGATAATATCGTCTATCTTGAAACCAGCTTTAACACAAAGAACAACGTTATCCTCAAAATCCAACCAAGAATAACTCTTACCAACAAGTAGTGCTTCGGACTGAGTAGGCTATTGAGAAGTAAAGTCCTCTCTCGACGAACAAAGACCAAATATATTGACATATTGCAGCGAATTAAGAGTCAGCGGCTACGCTGGCTAGGTCATGTCGTTCGAATGGATGACACTCCAGCTCTGAGAGTATTCGACGCAGTAACCGCAGGTGGTATTAGGGGAAGAGGAAGACCTTCCCTCTGTTGAAAAGACCAGATGGAGAAGGACCTGAGTAAGCTGCATTGTGGCAAAATTCCGTGAAATAAGAAAAATTAGTGTCTAGTATAAAAAAAATTATCGAAACCGTCCTAGGCGGAATATTTTAAAACTTCTTGACTATTTTTTGGTATCCTCAAATATTTGCCACATCACATGTCTTTCACTAATCTATGCACACAAAGGTATTACATTGCAGTTTAGAAAAATGCTGCCATAAACATTGGCTTTTAAAGTTTACTGACAAGCAAATTGCAAGCCATAAATTATGTTTGGACAAATTTCAGCGTCAAGCGAAACATTAAAATGTTCAAGAAAGCAGCATATACATATAAGCTAATGCATTTATGTGTGCATATACATATATATAGCAAAATATGTGTCATGTCATGCGAGTAAACAGACATTTTAAACTTTTAAGAGTCATTATAAATGCATGACAATTTATAGAGCAGACAGTTGAGCGTCAACAGCGCAGAACATCGACATTTTGCTTTGTGGCAGCTGTGCGGGTGTGAGATACTTAAAAAAAGCATAAAACAATTTATTACTATGCAAAAACAGAATTTGCTCTGTGTGAGTGTCTTTAAATGCATTTTCGATTTTAAGTGCATTTTCTTTCTAATGAACTTGCATCTGGTAGTTTTATCTTTTTGCTCTCATTTATTGCTTGTGATCGTCAACCGTCTGCATTGGCGTTTGCAATTTGCCAGATGTTCGGGTAGGTTTCGAAAACACTTTTGCTTTTTGGCTATAAAATCAATTATAAGATCGGCTGCTACTGTAAATAAACAAACTCAAATAATGTCTCTAGTGGAATCAAGTGTAAACAATTGAAATAGCTCAGACGTAAGCAAGCAATTTGTTGAGTTTACTGCGCATGGTAAAGACACATGGTTAGGTATAGATCGATCATTAACGGTAATGAAAAATGTAGTATACTTGTATTACTTGTGAGCAAAGTCTGATTTGCTCGATGGGTTTTCTAATAGGGATTAAATCATATTCCGAGGAATTGGGACTGTCTCAAGCCACAATCTGGCGGAATTTGAGAAAGGATTTGAACTCGCATCCATATAAAATTAATCTCATTCAAGAACTGAAGCCATTGCACCACCGTGAATGCGGTAAATAAACAACACTGTCCATTATATGCAAAAAAAATCTACAAATTATTTATGAACAATCATTACATTCACCTAACTTGATAGTTTGGTGTGGTTTTTGTTCTTTTGGAATCGTCAGCCCATACTTCTTTCGAAATGAAGCAGGTGACACCGTTACTGTCAAAAAAGAGCGGCATAACTAGATCGATGATAACCAACTTTTTATGCCTGCAATTGGGAGAAGTTGATCTTAACAACATCTTGTTCCAACCAGATGAGGCTACATGGCAAACAGCACATACAACAACCGAATTATTGAGAGAAAAGTTTGGAGATTCGATTATTTCAATAAATTGTGATATTGAATGGCCTTCGAGAAGTTCAGATTTAATAATTGGACTAGTTATGGAGTGGTTATTTGAAGTCATTGGTCATTAGCAGTAAACTATATTCTATAAATAGATAGATTAAGGGGTCAATATTGAACAGGCCTTTCATGAAATAGGCTTAATTTAGTGGAAAAACTACTCGAAAATTGGTTTTATCAAATTCGTTCCTGAAAAAAATGCCATTCATGTTATACTGAGGACGTAATTGTATCGATTGTGGCTAGAAACGATTATTTTACAAATGGTTCAAACAGCTCACGCCTTCCGGCCTTAGACCAAGTAACCTCTGGGTACCGAAAGACATTCGTTTGAAGGCGAGCTAAAGTGAGAAGGCGAAACATTCACTCCCAAGTGTAGTGCGCTGGGTTCAGGACCCTCAACGTAAAAAACGCGCCAATGAAAGAAAGAGACTCCCCTTTTTAAACTTAGACAGACTATATAAAATACAAGCTTAATGCCGTTTTAAACAGCTTCTTACTTTAGTCATTTAGAAAACTATATGCACTAAGTAGGAAATGTAAATCTTTCGACTAATTGACTCAGTTAATGAAGGTTGAAAACCATATAACTATATACGCCCTACACTTGCATCACTTCTACCAAGTAACAACTAACTATAACTTGAAACAACTCACTGTTACTACATATGTATGTAGTAGTGTTGTTGTAAATTGAGGTCAAGCTTGACTGTTTACCAGCAAACCGATTGCACATTTATTTCCGTCGGATATTGAAGCTAAAGAGATAAATACACATATACTTCTGCGATATGCAGGTGTGTGCGTAACTCTGCTTAATGCTTATCTCCATATACCGCAAAGCTTGAGCATGTACCAGTATGAGTATGACCTACAACTGCTAAACATATTTGTTAGTGCTGTTCAGTGTTGCCGTGTTCACTTTAATACAGTTCAATTTGCCAGTGGATTACAATGTGGTTTCCCAGAACGCTTGTATACCTGCCAAACTTTAGTTTGCAACAACACATTTGCATTAAATATAAGCTTGCAAATATTACCCAATTAGTACAAGTGCTGACACACATACACAAATTAACTAAAAGCAAGGGAGTCGGTTGAGTTGCACAAACCGCATTGACAAATCGAAAGACGTCAAATTATGCACATGTATGTGTGTATATGTGTTTAAATATTGGTTGTTACTAACAGAGCGCTTGCACTTGAAAGTTAGCCATGAGAATATGAGAAGAGTTGAACTGATTGTTTGGCTTATAATTTTTCTCACCAAATAGAATTCTTAGGTGATTTATCTGATTGTGAATTTTGAAGCAATAACACCCTTCACAAATACAAAATATTCCTTTATTTTGATCTGTTTTATTGTATGGCAGCTATAGGCCGTATGCTATAGTGATGCGATAAGAACAATATTTTCGAAGTTTGCATCCTTCTTTTGTCCAAAATCCAAATTTCGTGAAGACATCTTTTCAAATAATAAAGTTTTCCATACAAGGACTTTATTCCGATCACTCGCATTTGTATAACTCGTATATGTTAAATCATCCATCAAATGAACAGCTTCTTGAGACGAACTGAACGTGTCTTAAATTTGATATAGATATCTTAAACAATTGGGGAAAAGGATGCGGATATGAAAATAGACAAAGGGACAAAAAGGCGAGCAGACATTCGTACATGGCTAATTCGACTCAGCTCATAATGCGTATATTTTATATATCATAAGAACATACAATCCAATCTTCGCAACTTTGTAATCGACGACAACTCGTGCGGGATGGGATAGATACCGAGAGTTGAAGAGGGAAGCGAGATATATTTGCAGACAAAAAAGATAGAGACCGAAATGCGTGACAACGAAGAGCTTGACAAGCTCACCGAAGGGGGGACTCTTATAGAACGTACAAAAAAGATCTATGGACTGATGCCCAGAGCATACTGAAATTATGAAGGGAATACTTCTCTAGCCTGCTAAATGGTTGTGAAAGCCTAACACCAGGAGATGGAAAACGCGATTCCCCAACCGGCTCCCTATCGTGTGATTTCTTCAATCTGGAGAAAATAAATCGAGCTGCAGATATCATTAGATATAATTTGCGATGATATCGATATCAAAGGCCATAACAACCGCGTCGTGCTTTCTCCAGACTGGATGAGGAAGCGAAGCAAATGGGTCTGCTAGTGAATGGCAGCAAGACGAAATATCTCCTAACATCAAACAAACAGTCGTCGGATACGCGACGTGGCTCCTGCGGTCACTGTTGATCGTCATAACTTGCAAGTCGTAGATAACGTCAGCATCAAAATTCAACGCAGAATGACTTTTGACAACAGGTGCTACTTCTTACTAAGTAGGCGATTGAGCAGTAAAGCCCTCTCCCGATGAACAAAGACCAAATTTTACAAGTCACTCATCTTCCCTATCCTGCTATATAATGGAGAGGCATGGATGATGACAAAATCTGATCAGTCGACGTTACGAGTTTTCGAGAGAAAGGTTCTGCGGAAGTTTTATGGTCTTTTGCGCATAGGCAACGGAGAATATGGCAGTCGATGGAACGACGAGCTGAACGAGATATGTGACGACATTGACATAGTTCAGGGAATTAAGAGACAACGGCTACGGTGGCTAGATCATATCGTCCGAATGAATGAACACACTCCAGTTCTGAAAGTATTCGACGCAGTACCTGCCGGAGGAGGACGAGGAAAAGAAAGAAAGTTTAGAAACTTTTATGCTTTAATATATTCACATCAAAAGTAAATTCAATTGAGTGATTAACGACACTCCAAGACAAATTACGTGAAGGCCGTCCAAAGTTAGTTGTTGTTGTTCCGGTAATAAAAATCAGTCGACTGTATGGGTGTTTCAAGCTGAGCCGCATTCAACAAAAAATGTTCGCAGACGAAGCGTTTTCAAGCAAATTGTTGGCTGTTTTCTGGAAAAAACTAGACTTGACACAAACATCTGTTTCGAGTTATCTTTCAGGAAAAAGGAAAGCCAACTGCCGGAGGTGGGACCACTCTTCACTATGGCAATGTAAGCTCTCACAGATCGACTGATACAACTGCATTTGTGAGTACTCCAAACAACAATTTGAAGAGGCATCCGCCGTATAGTACTGACTTGGGACCGAATTACTATTTTTCAGAGCCATACGTTAGAAATTAACTAAGGGCTTAGGGTTTTTGTACCTGAGAAGGCTTTGATGGTTTGGACATTACTCAATCAGAGCAAAAGTGCTTCGGCAATTGGTTCAAAGGCATGTAAAAGTGTAGAGATATTAAGATAAATGGATGAGGAATGCACCGCGACCAAAGGTCTATTGTGCCCTAACATATCTTACTTGAGAATATGTTTTAAAAACAGTCAAGCGATGTTCAATGTTTCATATTTGTCTTTTTTTGTGATATCGAAATATAAAAGGAAACAATTGTATACAATAACAATTTCGTAATTTTTAAATAAAACTTAATATGATTACGGTTTCTGATGTGTAATCAAAAATTAAACTTAATTAAACTAAATTGAAGTAAATGTAATGAGCTTACTTTTCCGAAGTTATAGAAAATACATTTAAGAAAATATAATCAAATCAAGTAACAGATAACATTAAATAATGCAGCAATGTCATGTTCGACGAGAAGAGATGGTATTTCAAAGATGAACAATTCTCAAGTGAATTAGTAATGATTACAACAGAAAAATGTCAAGCAAATTAGATGACCAAAGAGAAAAGTATGGAAATTGAATAGGACAAAAGCTGTTGCAGGCGAAGGCGAAAAAGTGCAAAGAAGAAAATGGAAATGGAAAAATCACAGCGAATAGTTGAAGAAAATGGTAAGTGAGATGCAGAGAAGAAAAAATGTTTACGACATTTACATAAAATATGCAACTCCAATGGCAGCACAAATAGGAAAAAATAAAAAGGTAGAAAATGAGATGACTGTTGCCACCAAAGGTATGCGTAATTGTATTTCATAAGCGGCTTAAGGATAATGGAAATTAAAACGGAACTGTGTGATGAAAATTTCAATATAAAATTTAAGTATATATTTGTAGTATGTATGTATTTCAAATGCATATAAATGGATTGTTTGCAATGTTGATTGTGGTTAGACTCTCGATGGCGGATAGAAAAATGGCAATATTAATAATAATAATAATAACAATAATAATACGGTAAATATTTCAATTCAAACTAAGTGGGTATTTAATAAATGTGGAATTATAAACATGTAAGCACGCATGTAATTCAAAAGTAATTATGTGCGCATTGCAATTAATGCAAGTAATTATGAAACTAAATTTAAATGGAAATGATGGCCAGATAGTGCTTTTGTGGTTTTCATTTAAATCGGAAAAAAAGCTTGTGTGGGCTTAAAAATGTGAACGTGTTGAAAATAAAATATTTGCTTTAGTCGTTTTTTGCACTTGATTGTAAAACCAATTAGTTCTGACTACTTAGTGTACAATTTTAAATATATATGTAAGTATGGAATTTGGACGTACCTTTCACTTGCAATGCTTGAGTTGCGTGACATTGACTTTGGCGACATCTCAAAGTCGGAATCCGAGCGGTACAAGAACGATTCGCGACGTTGTGGAAGATTTTGCAGTACCAAGCCGGCGCTTGGTGAGCCGCCTTCAAGCGGTGATCTAGCGCCTTGGCCATTTTCTACATCGAAGCTGTGGAGGAGAAGCCAGAAGTAAATCATTAGAGAGATAAAAAGTATGGAAAATAAGTTTTTTTTTATTTTCTTTTTTTTTTTTTATATTAGAGTCGGGTAGCGAATTTTAAAATTATAGAATTTATTATTATGTATTTAATTCCCTGAATTAACTATATAAAATGAAAAAAAATAATTTTTTCTATATCTTCTTCTTCTTTACTGGTGTAGACACCGCTTACGAGATTATAGCCGAGTTAACAACAGCAAGACTGTCGTTTAGTTTTCATTGGTACAGTTTTTACGTGGTGGGTCCCAAACCCTTCAAACGGATGTTCTTAGGCTACCCAGAGGATACTTGGTCAAAGACCGGAAGTCGTGAGCTGCTTGAGTCATATGTAAAAGAATCGTTTCTGGCGACTCCCAAGTGAATGGCGTTCAGAAAACTTTCCTCACATGCGTGAACTTCTGCACATGACTCCATCCTCCCTTTTTTTATATAGGGAATTAAAAAATTGGAAAATATGTATTGGAATTAACCAAATTTTTAAAGGCGAAATTTTTAAAATTTGATTTTTAACCCGAAAATAAGAAAACAAAATTGAAGAAAAATATTTTTTGAACTTAAATTAATTTTTAAAGGCGAAAAATTTGAATTTTGATTTTAATCTCAGAACTAAATATTTAAAAAAAAAATTTATGGGAACTAAATTAATTTTTAAACGCGAAAAATTAATTTTTTTTTAATCTGGAAATCAGAGCAAAAAATTAAAAAGAGTTATATTGGAATGTAATTAATTTTTAAAATTTGATTTTTAATCGGAAAATCTGAACCAAAAAATAAAAACTATATTGGAATTTAATTCATTTTTAAAGGCGAAAAATTTAAATTTTGATTTTGAATCCGAAAATCAGGAAAAAATATAAAAAAAAATGTATTGGAAGTAAATTAATTTTTAAACGCTGAAAATTTTCAAATTTGGTTTTTAACCCAAAAATGAAAAACAAAAAAATAAAATTACATTTTAAAGGCAAGAAAATTAAAAATTGATTTTTAATCTCAAAATCAGAATATTTAGTTTAAAAATTGGAGTAACAAGTATAAAAAACTACTTGCAACATTTTGTATACAAATTTCTCATAAATTAAAAAAAAAATTGTTTTAAATTAATAAAAATATTATAATTTAACAAAAAAATTTGAAGAATAAACCGTTAATCGCTTGCAGATTTATTGAAGAAAACTCACAAGCCCACAATAAAGTAGAGCGCTGAGAGCAATTTTTGTTAAAATATTTTATTAATATCCCGGCATGACATGTATAATATGTTTTTGTTGTATTTGTCTACCATGTAAACGGGAGTAAATTGTACTTTTTTAACTTTCAATTTGCCTTCTAACTTGCCGCAGCAGTTTAAATACGGCGCTGTGTGCATATGTTGCTCATACGCCTCGGCATATGCCTGAGCGGCTCATTATAAATTGCCAGCTACCGACCGAATGCAGCGCTGTTGGCGTCTCGGTTTTTTGTTTACAAACAAACTTTGCTTTTAGCTGGAAGCGTTTTGTCAGTTTGCTTAAGTTTGTTTTTACAGCTTTAAAGTTAAATTTTTAATTATTATATTTTTCCATTGGCTGCCGTGGGTTCTTCTTTGAATACATAATTACATACAAGTATATGTGTGAGTGAGCTTTACTGTATTTGTCAGCTGTCATTAACTTTTTGGGGCAGACTTTTATTTTTATGATATAGTATATAATATAAGCTCCGTATATATAACGGTGGGTATAGAGTCGGTGCAAACTCACTGCCTTTTTTCAATCTTGTACATATGTAGATTGTAAGATTTTTATATAATTAATGTCAAAAATCGAAGTTTTATCCCATTATATGCAGAAACGTGATCCACTTTAATGGTTTGCTGGAGATTGTTTTGAAATTCAGAAAAAAAAACATTGAATCAATTCTTGCTCGATGACTTTGAAACTTAAAGAAATGAGAGTGTAGCCGAGTCGTTTCAGCGCGTGACTGTTCACAAATTGTTCGATAATTTGAAACCGGATGTTTTATCAAGGTCCTCATAAGGTCTGGTAAAAATAAATCTATTATTTTTCCAACAGATGACCTTAGAATATTTCGTATTAGAAAGGTAAGAGTTCTCACTAAAAAAGCTTTTCTTCTATTTCTTCGATAAATACTGATACTGTAATAGCCAGTCAAAGACAATTTGTGTTTCATTGATTTCGCTGTGATAATTTTTTATCAAAGATGCAGCAATTCACTAATCGAAAATATCCACAAAATAATGGCAGTCATCGAGTCCGACAGTCATGTTTTTTAAAGACAAAAAAGCGATCCATTTCTGAATTAGATGGTTACTGTTAAATGAAATTTACGGCCGTGGTGATGGCGCAAATGTTGAACAGACGGGGTTGACGGTCGGGAAAGTTGTGCTATGTGCTATTATGTTTTGTAAAAGCCACGTCAGGCCACACACATCTATAATGACTTGGCTGTAACCCCAGATGATTGATTGGGAAGTTCTTATGCTTTCACCTTATAGCGCAAGTGATTATTATTAATGTCTGTGGTGAATGGTTCTTCATAGATGTTTATGAAAACCGAGTGTCCCAAATTGTTTGCCAATAAGGATGAGAGATATTAGATCCGACTTTTCTTGAATAGTTCGTACAACGTGATAATACTTTTTTGGACTTGTATATCGTCGTCTCACTTACATTTTTTAGCAGATGAACTATAGTATTTTCCAGTTCTAGCTTGATTAAATAAGAAAAACCTGGTTATTTTTTGAACTTCGTTTGATTCTGATCATGAGGCAATTACTTATGTATGGTGATCCAAGAGGCGTAGTTTTTTCAATAGCCTTTTTTACAGATCACGCGTGAGTCGTGTCAATCTTTGATACCATTTTTGTTCAGTATTGTTTGGCATTTCATCATATAAAGACTTACGGCTGGACAACGTTTACAAATCGGTGAACTTTATTATGAAAATTCACCTTCTGTAAAGATAATTGAATAATATTCGACCGAACAGACTACGTCTAGCACGCAGTTAATAAAATATAGCAGCCCTAGCTCAGAGTGTACACGCAGACCATGGAGAGTCGATTCGAGGCCGTTCACTTCAACAAGGACTGACGTATGGAACGACTTGTCACATTTTACGTTTAAATCTTAATTGAAAGCATATAAAATACTGCTTGTGCAAGAACTGAAGTCGCTCTATGGGTTCCGACGTTTTCAAGCCAAGTTTTGTTTACGAAGAGGCCAATTTCTGGCTCAAAGGGTATGTATACAAGCAAAATTGCTGCATTTAGGACGAAGAGCAACCAGAAAAGATTCAAAAGATGCCATTTTATCAACAAAAAATAAAGGAGTTTGTGTAGTTTGTGGGCCGTTGGACTCATCCGCCCATATTTCTTCAAAAATTATGTTGGTGAGAACGTAACCATCAACGGCGGTCGTTATCGCGCCTTGATAACCGACTATTTGATGTCTGAAATTGAAGCTCGGGATCTCAGCGCCGTTGGGTTTGAATCAGACTGAGCCACTTCGCATCATTCAATGGATTTATTGAACACTTCGGTGAGTAGATAGTTTCACGTTTTGGGCCGGTCGATTGACCACCAAAGTCGTATGACTTCTCACCGTTAGACTTTTTCCTGTGGGGATATGTAAATGATTGTCTGCATAATACCGCTTCGATTCAGGCTTTGGATCGAAACATCGCGCACGTCATACGTCAGTTACCAGTCGAATACTCGATCGAGCCAACGAAAATTGAGCTCAACAGATGGACCATTTGAAACGTAGCCACGGCCATTAGTTGAAAAAGATGGTCTTCAAAAAATAAAAGCCAAAGAATATTCTTTTGAATGACAATAAAAATTTCCTGTTAAATTTAAAGTTTCTGTGTTTTTTCTTTAAAAAAGTTTTGACTTAGGACTGAAACCGAACAATAATTTCGTTTACGTGACTACTTAGACTAGGTATTAATTAAACTCAGCGACTAAGGTAATGAAAATTTTAAAGAAAAATGACTCCTTACTGCACTTATCTATTAAGAGATGAAAAAACTATAGTTTACGGATTTACATCGAGCTTATATAGCTGACTTATGGGTTATACACACATAATTTTTACAAAATTCAAATTCTTAAATAGAAATTTTGATTTCTTTGATAAGTGTCAAAGGTAAGAATTTCAAATACCTTAAGCCAAAATTAAAATAAAAACAAAAAAATAATAACCGTCCAGCGCTCCCTTCTTCGCTCAAGCTGCCTTGATTGTGTGTGCACACGAAGCATACATAATAAATTAATTAATTTCACTTTGGACAGTGAAGCCCTGATGAGGCAACTGGGTCGCCTGCCGACTGTGATGCCCTAAAGTTGGCCATTTCAGCGCAACACTCAAGTTGCTTGGTCACCGTTTGGTAAAGCAGTTTTGCTTTGCACCGTATTTGCTGCATTCCACCACTTCCACCCACCGCCCACACGCTAACTACCATCCAGCAAAGCTTGTTGCTTTGGTTTCATGCGCAAGCTAAAAGAAAAATATTTGCACATATAATTAGGCGCAGCAAGTCAGCTGCTGGCCTTTTAGGCGCTCAAACCAAAAACATCAACTTTAATTAATTTATTTCAAGTTTATTTTTATTATAAAATTTACATGAAATATGCTAAAATTAGCGTTTATTTTTTAGATTATACATTTTTTCTCACTGCTCGCTATTTATTTATTTATTTATCATTTACGCCTAAATGCACACGTGGGCTACTTATTACCTTTGTTAATTTCGCAATTTCACCGACTTTTGCAGCTATCAAATAACTCGATGGCTTCCTTTGCCGTATTTGCATGTGTGTGGGTGTGTGGGCTGTGAGCAAATTGGAGTATCATCGACTCAGCTAGAGCATTTCGATAATTAAGCACTGAGTGCAGCGCTCAGCTAGCAATCTGAGTTAATTCCCATTAAAACAAGAAGCTCTTCAAAAGTGACATGCGTATTCGGTTACCTTCTCGAAATCGGGCGCAAAGCCTGGCCCAAATTTCTCACAAATGCTGCTGGCAATAAACTATTATTATTTTTAGCATTAATTAGCTCGCTTCGAGTGTTTTTGGCCCAGCCACGTGTATGTGTGGGTGGCTACCTAAATATTTATGCGTTGCGAAAGACAAAACAGTGAATTTAATATGTTGGCGGTGTATATCGAATTTCCAGCGGAAGGTGGAATACAAATAAATGCCAAAATAATGGAAATATCGCTAGAAGCTGGTTATTTGATATCTGCTCATTGCCAGCTCGCTAATCAATTTCCTGAATTCCATTTAAAAACAAGATTTTTTTTTTATTAAATTTGTTGAATTACAGAGGTTAACAATGAAATATTAATCTGAATTGCAGTTAATGATAATTTTTTTGTTTAAGCAGCTGATTTTGCAAAATATTAATTATTAGTTATTTAAGTTAAATTATGTTAGATTGCATTACGGAATGTTAGAATGAGATTTTGGAAAAAGTACAACGAGTTAAAGTTGAGGTATTTGATGATAATCTAAGCTACGTTATATTTTACCAAGTGTATTGCGTAGAAGTTCGCACACCATTCACTGGGGAGTAATCAGGAACGATTCTACTACTACATTATACGAGGTCTTCCCAAAAGAGTGATTTGTTTTCTCTTCAATTCATTAATTGTTACGGCAATTCAAATGTGAAGTATAATACACTCGACACAATTTACATAGTTCTCCATATAGCATCATTCAATTTGCCTCCACGATTTTTTTTTTTGCAGGAACGTATAAGATGAACCCAATGTCCGAGCACTTTCTTCACTAAATCAAGTCTTATGTCATGAATAGTACCTTTAATATTGACTTATAAAGCTTAAGCAGAGTTTTGTTTGCTGCTAAAGAAAATTGTTTTCAAATAACTCTACAAAAGTAGTCTAATGGTGTTGAATCATATCTTCTTAGAGGCCGTTAAATGCCACAATTTCTTGAAATAATCGACCCTTATAAGCTTTTCTCGCAATAATTCGGTTGTTGCACGTGCTGTGGTGCACATAGCCCCGTCTTTTTTAAGCCAGTTGCTATTAAGATTTCTTGCAATTGCGGCCATAAAAAGTTAGTTATCATCGATTTATATCGCTCCCCATTGACAGTAACGCTGGCACCAGCTTCATTTCGACAGAAGTACGGACCGATGATTTCACCAGCCAGAAAACCACAATAAACTGTCAATTTAGGTGGATGTAATGGTTATTTAAGAATAATTTGTGGTTTTTCTTCGCAGCAGAATCGAACGTTTTTTTTATTTACCGCACCACTCAAATGAAAACGAGCATCATCGGAGTAGCTGATTTTCTTAGAAAAAACGTTATCGTTATCAAGTTGTTGCAAGGAAAAGTTAGCGAATTCACGGCATTTACGGTGGTCCAATTTTTTCAGTTCTTGAATGAGAACAATTTTATATGGATACAAGGTCTATTTCAAAATCCGCCAGGTTATGGTTTGAGATAGTCCCTATACTTAAGAACGCCTTGGAATCGGAAATCTTCAGAAACACTTAGCTGAACGGCACTCACTCTTTGATTTTTTCGAGTGGTTCTTTGTCTTACTGGCATTTGAATATTGTGTATAGAAAACGTATGTTGGAAATTTTCAACCGTTCCATGAAAAGCGAGCACAGGTGAACCATTATTACGAAAATAAAGTAGGAAAAGAAAAAAAAAGTTGCAATTCCAGCACCATTCTTTTGATAATAAAATTGAATAATTTGTAAAGGTTTTTCTTGCGTATATTTTTACATAATGAAATTGGAGACACTGCTAAATGCAATGAAAAAAAATTAAAGGTCAGGACATATTAGAAATGGCCGAAACAGCACTTAGAAATCATACCATTCCTATTGGAAAATCCACGTTATATTTACTCTGCAGCATATTCATTATCTAATTATAAATTAGGCTAAATTTGAGACTGGTCTTCGAGTTAAAGGTAAAATATTGAATGTCATATATGTCGCCCGAAACCAGATATTGGTTGCGATTCCCTCATACATCGACGAAACGAACACATAAAACAATAGCACTGCTTAGATTAGGTGAAGGGAGTATTATTGTCTAGAAATTTGAAAAGGTCTCAACTGTTTTTTCGCAGGTTTTCTTAGTTCGATTAAGATATTCAGAAATATCTTCCTTAAGGAATTTTTCAACAATCAAGTGACTTCCGAAGTTAAAGTCGTTTTATTGTCGTGGAAACTAGATCGATTTGAGCAAATAACAGAATTCAAAATTCGCGAAACTGCTGATATTAGTTCCGGCTATTTCACTAGTTTCGCCAAATATATGACGGCTGACATGTTTCAACCAGTCTTAAGAAATTGAGAAGTAGGTTTCTGGATGTTTCCACCTCATCTTTCTACCTACAACTTTTAGTAAGCGTGCGACAAGATTTTCGCCCAGATAGATATAGTTTATACTGAGAACTGTAGGAGAATTTATATCTTATGGTATATACAGTTTGTATAAATCATGTGTAAGGGAAAATCGAAATGACCTCCACTTGAAAGCCGTTAAGTCGTACGGTTAGTCAACTGAACATCTTCTAAAAACGCGCTTGAAGCAAATTGGGTTCAATAGATGCAAGCAAATTTTTCCGCGGCATGTGGTCAGCTAATGGCTATTATTCATTTGACAGGTGAAAAAATGGTCACTGTTGAAAAAGCTTTTAATAAGTATAACGACAAAACCTACGGAGACTCCCAAAGAAAATTATTTTACCAAGGGTTAAACTTGGGCATCATACAGTCGGATTACACTTTTGGTGGGGAGTTTCCTGTATATTTGTTAGGCCTCTTCATTTCTATAAAAAAGGGTTGAAAACTGGGTCAAAAGTGTAAGAGAAGAATGTTTCAGAAAAAGGATGTTTTAGAAGTCGTGGAAAAGCAGTAAAGAAATAGTCATTTCGATAAACAGCATTGTATTTTCCTGCAAAATTCTGCACACAAGGCAAAAATCACCCGCAGTAGCTTAAAAGCAGTACTTCTGGTTTTATAGCTGATGATGATTTGCCTTTTGAAAACTCAGTTGTGAATCCATTGGACTATAGTTTGTATAGTACTTTGGAAATATCTCTTTGAAGCAGCATAAAAGATGCAATCTGTTTGAATGTCATTTTTCAAATATTTCATTTAATTGTCATTTATCAATCCACCAATTTTTTTTCGATTCTTTTGTTAGAAGTTTCGGAAGCTCTCCCTAGCATACAGTGTCTCAAATTGCTTTGATTTCTGTAGTTCCCTTCCATAGTCCTTTGAAACGCTACCATAAGAATCTAGACTAAATCTCTCATGTTATCTCAGAATGTCAGCATGGACAAATTTTTAGATTCGGAAATCTTACTTGATTTTAGCGGGGCTCCCCACCAATATGGTGCATATCTGGACTAAAAGTAGACGCAGCAAGTGGCTGCCTAATTTTGATCATTGACGCTGTAATCATCACTTGGTTATATGAACCCTTTTCTGCATACAAAATTGCAAGCAAAGTATACTTTATCAGATCAACAAATTAAAGACCCTGAAATGAACACAAGAATTTGCCTGCAGTTGATTTGGAAAAACCCAGCATATTAGCCCAAAAATGGGAGTTAACTTCAACAGTTACGGATAGGGTAATCGTGCTAGGTATGCATGTATGTATGGTGGTTTCTGCATTTCGCCGGCATATTTATTAGCAAAATTTTCTGCTTTCAATATCTGCTCAACGATCATTCGATAGCAGCTGTTGAAGTAGCGCACAGCAACAACTGCAGTTGAAAGCATTCGCAGCGCTGTTGCTGCCACTTGCCACTTGCGCTATTATTGCCAGTGTTGTTATGATTGTTGCTGTTGTTGTTGTAGGTGCAGCAAAATTGTGCATTTCATGCATTCATTCTTGATAATTGCTTCATTTTCATTGCTGAGCAGAAGTTATGCGCCCATTCAACTGGTAATTGGAACGTGGCAGAAGAGTGTAAATAAGGAAATTGAGAAAACGTGCACATGCATGTGTGTGTGTGTTAGTGGCTGTGAGCAACTGTTGATGGCAGAAAATAGCAAAAGTGGAATGCTTGAGCTAAAGTTCAGGGTTAATGCTGGACGATTTTTATACTCTTGCAACATGTTGCTACAAAGTATAATAGTTTTGTTCAATTAACGGTTGGACGTATCAACTAAGATTAAGGTGATAAGGATTATACATATATGTATATAAATGATCAGGATGACGAGACGAGTTTGAATCCGAGTCTGTCCGTCTGTCCGTGCAAACTGTAACTTGAATAAAACTTGAGACATCTTTATGAAACTTAGTATGCGCGTTTCTTGGCTGAAAAAATACGAACTTGTAGATGAGCGTAATCGGATCATTGCCACGCCCATAAAATAAAAAAAAACCTATTAAGTGTCATAAATAAGCGCTAAGTTAAGATATAAAACTCATATTTCGCACAGGGGATTACAGTATCACGGGCCAAATGTGGACAAAATTTTTTGAAAAAGTGGGCGTGGCACCGCCCTCTAATAAGTTTAATGTATATATCTCTTAACCCACTTAAGCTACAACAACCCAATTCATCTAGAGCAGATATTATAAGAACTCCTACCGACAGTGTGAAAATGGATGAAATCAGATGATAACCCCGCTCTCTCCCCATGTAACGGTATTGTCAATAACTATGTGCTTCAGAAATATTAAATATGACCCCTGAGATGGTATGACAGGGTTTCAATGTAGCCGTGATCAAAATTGGACGATGGGCTTGGCACCGCCTCCTTTCAGGTCAAGAAACATATCTCAAGAACCGCCCCACCGATTTTTAACAAATTTGGTATCTGACATTTTTTTATATTACAGCGTGAAAATAGGCGAAGTCGGACTACAGCCACGCCTACTTCCCATATCACTTTCCAGTACATAAATCAAGAAGCAATTAAGATACCGGAATAAAACTTTTCACTAATAATTTCTTTAACGTATGCCGCCTTATGGTCAGAATTTGCCTAAGTCCAACCATAGCCGTTCAAGCTCCCAAATACCGAAAACATGGACTTCAGTATATATTGTTGACTTTTGACCGAAAATATCGGTAAATGTATGAGATATGCAATTCAAATTCAAAGACAATCTTTACCGACAATAGTAACAAAAATGGGTTCAATCAGGTTAATATTACCCTTGGCCCCCATATATCTAATATAAATATTTTTGAAAATGTGGGTGACTTTATACCCCATATATCGGTTAGTATGTGAATTATCTTAATAAAAATGAGAGAACGTCTTTTTCTTGTAACAGTGCTTTTTTGTGTTCAGAATAAATAAAATTGGGTGAAAACTCGCCCTAGACCCCACATAACTATCAAGCCTTATGTATCTGAAGGTACTTCCCTGAAATAAATCCTTGCCAGTTATACCCGAACTTAGCTCTTCCTTACTAGTTTTATATTGGCTTCTCTGCTATTGATACAGGTGCAGAAACGGACATTTAGCTGAAACACATATCTAAGCACATAAGCCAGCAACTGTAATGCATAATGTATATACTTACATACATATACACATACATATACATATACAGATGCATATTCATACGGTTGTGCGACGTTTCCGGACATGTGTTTAACGATTTCCATTGCTTTTCACTCTCATTCTCCGTGTGCGATTGGCAAGGAAATGAGAATCTTATTGCAGCTGGCGATACTCTAAGTATTTCTTTTAAGCCTCTATGCACCGAATGTGCTGATATAAAAATTGCATGCGTTGCTTAAATTACTATAAATAGAGCAAATCCTGTGGGGAAAAGGCATGATTAAGCCAAAAGAAATTTATATAAGCTCTGCGTTCCCAATTCTATAAGATGGACATTTAGATGTGAACTTGAGTTCTTACAGATTTTCGGGTTTAGTTCGATTACTATTGGATCATTGATACAGTTCGGCCTAACGAAATGGAGGAGTAAACAAATATAAAAACAAGATAAAACTCTAGTTTCTTAAGCGCATTTATTTTTGCAACTATATGTATAACCAAATCTTAAAACACCTTCGATAAATGCACCGCACCAAGTACCTTGGGGTAGTCTTAGACAGCAAACTGCTGTGGAAGCGCAACGTGGAAAAAAAGTGAGCTAGCTATGCTTTGTATGCGTATAGGCAGATGCTCGGCTCAACCTGGTAGCTGTTGTAAAACCAATTCTGCTCTGCGGTGCAGTAGTATGGTGGACATGCGTACAGAATGGGACTGACAGATCAAGAAGACTGCAGAAAATGTTTAGGGTAGGGCACCTGATAAACAATGGAGCATTTCTTGTGCACTTGACCCGCATTGGCAAGACTACGCTGTAAGCATCTGGGGTCCCCACGGTCTGATATACTGGAGGAGGTATCAATAGTGAGGCCACAAAGTCTGTTAAATTCGCGACGAACGTAGGCATCCTGAACGATGACTATTTCTTTTAGACCTAGTAACTGAACTCCATCTGGTATCGCAAAGGATGGTCTATAATCCATTTAGTTGGGATTAAACTTTTTTTGGTAAACCTATGCAGGTCAGGTAGACTAAGAAAGCTCATTAAAAGGTTATGATCACTGAAAGATTTCGAAGGGAAAATATACTTGGTTTGGAGCCCTTAAAGTAGACAAGCGCTACTTTAAGACGAAAGCAGAAGAGAGATCGCATTTAGGGCGAAAGAGCACCAAGGGTGCCAAATTTTAAATTGAAGAGCGATAAATTTTTCGACTTACTCATAATACTTATGTATTATAAGGCGAAAAAGATTATCTCTCTCATTATCACTTATAAATTGTCGGTGCTGCTTGGAATACCTTCACAGACGCTACCGGCCAGAGAGCTAGTCAAGGTCTAGGCGGATCGTTTTAAAGTCTATACGCAGTTTTCTCAGGTAAATTTTTCGGGTAATGAACGAGGGAAAAAGAATTTCAGCAACACCTTCAATGTTCAAAAGCTACGAATAGGCTGGATTTCGGCGTAGAGATAAATTCTCTGACAGTTCTGACAGAGTAAGCACACAAATATTTAGAAAACTCACTGATTTTTCACAAACACTGACTTCTTTACAAGTATAACAAGCAGAAAAAGTATGTATGTATGTCTGAAAGTTATTCTCTGCTCAATTCCAATGCACATGCCACAAACCCTTGTCTACCGCAAGTATAGCAAAGTCAATAAATGAGTAATTAATAGTCTTGTAGTTGAGTATCACATGTAAGTATATACATGTGTTTAGTAGAAATTTAATTATATGGCAATATTGACTAAGTGCCACTCTTTAACTAAGCACATGTTGTTAACCGTTTGACTATTATTAATTTATTACGAACATTGAACTCTCAACTCTTGTTGTGGCGAACGAATGTCTGAGTAGAAAAACGGTCTGCCGGCGCCCACTTACTTAATAACATTTACACATTCACATTCACATTCACACTTACATGTAGATACGCGTATTTACACATAATTGTTTGTAGAAGTGTAAACTGATTTGAAATGTATATAAATATACAAGTATGTATATATAAAGCATACATAGCACACTTGCGTGCAACGCAACGAAAGCGATTGGAAAAGTGCGCGTTAAATGGCGCTGCAAATGTCGCCAGCTAACAATAATATCTAAATGGGCTCCAGTAACTATAAAATAGATATATGAATACACGCATATCCTTATGGGTAGCCTGGCTTATAATTTCAATTACAATTATCAGTTAACAGGCGAGTGTAAAAATAAAACCCTGTAGGGAATAATTTCCAATCAACAAGTGAACTTAGGATCATACTATATCCTTTTACTCTAAACAGAGTAGTAAATTTATATAGAAATATATATTTGATTTAAATACTATATGCGAAATATCAAGACTCTAAAAAAGGTTTGCGTGCAACGTCTTGATTTTGATATATAATTTTGCATGGCAGCGATATTTTATAGTAGTATGATATCGACGGTTCCGTCAAATAAGCAGGTTTTTTTCGGAAGAAAAGAACGTGTCCAAAATTTCGGATCGATAACTCAAAAGCTAAGTCAGGCAGCCATATGAAAATAGTCAAATCGTAAACTCTCGTATCAAGGCTGCTTGCCCTGCAATTTGAACGTCTCTAGACCATATAACACAATATTGAAATCGAGCAACCTATTTTAGTCCACAATATGAACTAAATAATGCAGGTAGCGGAAATAAACCTTGAACATATAATAACGGTATTGTATAATATCTTTTCAAACTGCCATTTACTATATATGAGGACGCCGGTGCATATGGTTAACATCTTACCGAAAGCATCGGTAAATGTGTGAGATATATAATTGAAATTCAGCAAATTTTTTGGTGATAGTGCGCTCTTAGCCAAAAATGGAATGAAAAATCGAATCAATTCTTCTCTTAGATGAGGATTGCACCACAATATACATTACTGCTCTAATTTTTCTCTTAGCTCCCCATATTCCTAATATAAAGATTGATACTCTATGTTCTGATTACTATCCCTTCTTTAGCACCAATATACCCAACATAGAGATTTTCGGCTTTTCGGTTGTCGTTATAATGTTTATATTGGTCAATATGTGTGATTTTTTAATATAGTATACATAATGTGACTTGCTCAACCAAAATGTGAATGAAATCGATCAAACTTTAGTTTAAGCCCCATCGTATAATGGAACGATTTGCTAACCTCAGGTTGGCGATTCTCATATACTCTATATTAAATGTTGAATGAGTGAAAGTTAGGTGATTTGACATACTACTGTGGGTAAAAAACAGTAAGACTATTTATTTAGTTTAAATTTCGCGCGAAAGCCCATTCGTCATCAGTGGCATCTGTGCCAAACATCACAATAAAATATTCATTAGTGTTTAGTAAACGCTTATATTTTTGAAGTACATGAAGTGCTTACAAAGAGGTTCTATTGAATTGTGTGTTTATATATACATAATTGTTGTTCAGAATGTTGGGAAATAACCTTCGGTGGTAAATGCAATTTGTAGCAAGCTAGTGTTTTTGATTAGTGTTCAGGGAGATGATCAACATTAACTAATGATCAATACGTCAATATGGTAAAATAAAGAAATTGATGCTAAGAATCGACGACTAACTGTCAGAAATATCATTGGCATCGCGGGAATATTGTAAGAATCAGTAAAAACCCTTTTCAAAAATCATTTCGGCCTAAGAAAAATTAAATTTTTGGTTCCAAGATCACAAAATTTTTTTAAAAACAAACGTCACACTAACGTCTGTGAAACAACGCTTTCCGCCTACCAGGGTGTCATGAAACATTCTATTACTGGCGGAGAGTCTTGAATATATGCTTACGAACCGGAAACAGACGATCAATCAGCCGGATATTGTGGTAAAGGTGAGCCGAAACCACTTCAAAGCAGGTCAATAAGCAAGGTTATGTTCACAGTTTTCTCTCAACAAGGAGTATTGATTGTTCTATTTGAGTGTTATGAGTCGTTTGAGCGAAACAACTCGTAAAAGGCAGGAATTATGGGCAGACAACTCTTGGTTTTCGCACCACGACTATGCACCGTCGCATGCGGCGTTGAATTTTCAACCAATATCGTCCGCATACCAACATGTTCACTTGATTTAACGCCGTGCGACTTTGGTTATTCAGCAAACTCAACTGGACGCTTCGGGGAAACCGATTTGAGTCAATTGAGGTCATTAAATGTGAATCGCTACGCGCTAAGGCTATTCAGAAAATGGAGTTTAACAAATAATTGGAAGATGCGAAAGAAAACGTTGGCACATGTGTATTCAGACCAAGGGGAATTACTTTGAAGGGACTACATAGAGTTTGAAGAATAAATTGAGAATTTTAAAATTATGAACAAAGTCCTACTATTTTTTGCTCATAATAGTATGTATAGGGTGTTCCAAAATTAATATAATATATGAATTTGCAGCCATTTCAATTAAAAATAACGGTTGATAAAGTTAAAACACTATTCCTACAATTTTTGTATGAAATGTTCGAACTTCGATGGCGAAGCTTTCATTATTTTTGAAATATTTTTTAATTGTGTAACGCTTCTAAACTGTCGGCTAACGGTCAGTTTTTTTGTTTAGGATTGCCAACATTTACATTAATGATAACAAATTTAAATACGGAGTTACTTTTGAGACAAACTGTATTTAACTTCAATATTTCGTTAATTTTGGAACCCTCTTTGTATTTGTAATTTGGATACATTCGTTTTTTCTATAAGAAATTCCATAAATATAACTTTTGAAGTCGGGTTTCTAGACCGAATTTTTGACCTAATAATACTTAGATGTGTTTGACTGGAAGCTTTTTTGACCAGTATTCTATTCTAGATTAGTTTTTACATATATTAAAAGGAATAAGTTATACTTGCTGCTTCAAATATCAAAGACCATATTTTCGAGAAAGTCCAGGTGGCAGTATAATCTCGCATTATGTGACTTACCTATAAAGAAATAAGCGAAAAAATGTACATTTAGTAAAAAAAAAAATATATATATATATATATATAAATCAAATATAATAAAAGGTATCTTTAGAGGCCATCACAGATTTTTTTTAAAGATGTATACTTGTATAATGTGCTACTCGACAGATATACCATTAGAACTATAAAGCTCCCTGACCTGATGAGTCTGGTTCTAGGGCTATTAGGCATTTCATATACTATACTTAATGAAGAAAAAATAACAACAATAAATTTGTAAATTTTAATAATAAATAAATTTTATTAAGTTACGACTTTAAGTAGCATTAAACAAATGAATTCCAAAATTTTACACTTTGATGTGCGTGCCACATTTCTACCAATATTCGGTTCAACAAACTTGATGAAATACATTTTTGGCAATTCGGCGGAGGCACAGTGCAGGCAAAGGTTCACCAAAACACGAATTCATTCTTCTTTTCAACTTCAAACATATTTTCACACTTGCACAAAGTGCAAATACAAACATATGTATGTATGTATGTATGTATGTGAGGTACTTCTCGCAAGTGAAATGAACTTGCAATGGCTAGAAAAACGGCTAACGCGTGCCAAAAGGCAATCTCGTAAATTTTTCACGCTCTACGCAAACAAGAAAAAAGTGGATCAAAGCCATAACCCATTGAAATGAGGTGAGGAGTGAAATGAAAAAAAAAAACAACGAAACAAGAAAAGTTCAAATAAAAATAACGCCGCCGTTTTGACACAGCACTTTTCAGACACTTTTGGCATTTCATAAATGTTAATATTGCATTCATGCATACATATTATAACCTTGTATATTTGTATTTACACACGCGTAAGTGCACACACGTGCTCGAGGTATGTGTGACGGTGCATGTTGGTTGGCGCAGTTGAGTGCCGCCCGGGCGTATGAGTAATGTTTACAAATATTTTTTGCATTTTTGCAGTTCGCTGCTTTTCTACTACACACATGCTCACATGCATACACTTTTTTCAGCAACATATTTTTTGCTATGCCTCACATGCACACATATACACACACATATGTATATGCAATGCGCGATCGGACTTTCAATGGACGCTTTTTTATTGGCGCGTTCGTTTGTTTAGCCAGTTGTTTTTCTGTTTTATTTATATTTTTGTTTTTTGTTGTTGTGCTTGGGTTGTTGGCCTATGCGGTCGGTTGGCCGTTTCCTTGGTTGTCCGTTTTTGTGTTTTTGTGCACATTGTTATTGCACTCTAACTGTCACAAGGACACGGCGAGTGCTCGCTGATGGGCCGTTGCCAGCCAATTGTTTGTTTGTTGTTGTTATTAGTTTTTTTTTTCATTTGTTGTTTTGCAAACGTATTGTTTTTCACTGACGCTGGTCGCCACCGAGTCGGCTGAACTCATCAGCAGTGTTGGAATTTGATTTTGCTTGAGCCAAAAATAAGCCAGAATATTTGTTGCTACTTTTAAATCATCACTGGATTTGTGCTGCAGCATTTTTACACTCTTGCAACATGTTGCTGTAAAGTATAATAGTTTTGTTCACTTAACGGTTGCACCTAAAATTCAGCGGAATAGATTAAGGTCATATATGTGGGAATGAAACGATATGAATTAATAAACCACATTCTAAATTTGTTAAGTATAATTGATCTTGCCTACATATATGCATAAATGATCAGGGTGACGAGAAGTGTTGTAATCCTGGTGACTGTCTATCCGTCCGTACAAGCTGAAGCTAGAGTAAATTTTTTTTTGTATTTTGATGAAGCGTGGTACAGATACGAGTATTCCTTGGCAAAAAAGTAAGGCGGAGTTTGTGATGGACGACTGCCACGCCCACAGAATTACCCTTGCTCTGATTCTTGCAAGTTGAAAGGGTATAAAATGTTCGCTTTCATCTGAACTTAGCCCTCCTTACTTGTTTGTATTTTTTCATATTTTATTTGTTGTTGTAACATTTCATAGTTACATGCCGTGCTTACATAAATGAATATGCAGAGTGTCGTTGTGCATGTGGACTTGTTTTGATTTGAAAGAATTTCGTTTGATCTTTGAATTCTGTACACATATTATATACCAACATACATATATACTGTGAAGACAGCGCAAATTAAAAGATTCAAAAAATTTTGTTGAAAAATATTAAAAAAATAAAATTAAAAAAAAAAATTAAGTTCTTTAAAAAAACATAAAATTATATTAATTTATCATTATTTAAAATTAATTATTTTCTTTTGTAATTTATTAAATTTTTGTTTTGTTAAAAAAACATAATTTTTGAAAATTTAATAAAATAATTAAAATTACAAAAAAAAAAACATTTACTTAAAATTAATTTTTTTTTAAATTTATTATATTCTATTTTCTTAAAAAACATATTATTTAAATTTTTAATATTAATTTTAATTATTAAATTTTAATATTAATTATTTAAATAAACTAAAAAAAATTAAATTAAAATCAAAGATTCAAAAATTTTTTTAAAAATATTTAAATAATTAAAAAAACTAAAAAAATTAAAATTAAAGTTAATATTTTTTTTAAATTTATTTTATTCGTATTTTCTTTAAATAACATATTCTTTGAATTTTTAATATTAATTTTAATTATCTAAATTTTAAAATCAATTATTTTGATAAACTGAAAAAAATTAAAAATAAAATAATTAATATAACATTATTTAAAATAAATTATTATCTTTCAAATATTTAATTCTTATTTTCTTATAAAAAATAATTTTTACGATTTTTAAGATTAATTTTAAATTTTTAAATTATAATTATTTTTATTTATTAAATGCTAAGGATAAAACAAAAAACATAATTTTTTAATTTTTAAAATTAATTTTGAATTTCAGACAAATTTATTTTTTTGAATTGAAAAAGTTATTGTATTCCCGCCACCTTATGAGTGTGCCATATTTCCGTCTGCGTTTCAATTTAATTTCTATAATGCATTGCTCATGCCGAGCGGTTCATAAATGTCATAACCGCCGGTTTATTATCGTGCGGCCTTAGCCAACGCCCAATTCATTAGCTGCACAGTCCCCAGAGTGCCAAGTTATGTCTAATTAGCCGGCAATTTGCGCATTTCGTCTCAATGCTAAATACCGTTAAAGGGTTCAATTTGTTGGCGTTTTGCCTGATTTTGGGGCATCACGCTCAGCTAGAGTCTTCGTAGCGGAGGCATAGCTGGGCGTGGGCCAATGAAACACTTCATTTATTAGGAATTATTGATTAGTCAAATGTAAAATATTTGGTGGCAACATGTATGTATGTTTGCAAAGCGTACAATGCGGAGTAGTTCATGCAATAAAATTCGTGCCCAATAGTACTAAGTAGAGTGCATCAGTTCTTGGTAGCTTGAGGAAAACCATTTTATGCAAAATGCCGTTATGAAATTAATGCAAAATTTTGATGATAGAAGTTTCGGCACACATATTAGATTCTACAGGTATATAATATTTATGGAATCAATATATTTTTCTAAATAGTGTATTCAAAACCAAAAGCTATACAAGCATAAATCTTGGAAAAATACATCAAGTTTAACCGGAAAGACATTTGCAATTATAGAAAAAGATATAAAAAATATAATATCGAGTAATCTTAAGTGTCTTGTTGAGTTTATCTCAGCGAGTGTTACTTCAAGCCTTAAATAATAGAAAAAGTGACAAAAAACAAAATCTCAGTATGATAAAAGAATTCCGACTAGTCCACAGCTAGTCAAATAATTGCAACTTTTGGCCTATCAAATACTTAGTATTACAACAACACCAAATGTATGAATATCCATCATTCAGCACACGAAAAGGCAAGCGCCTCATACCAAACGCTGTCAGATCTGTTTATCTGCAAAAGCCACGGTGTTTACCACCATTAAGCGGACAAGCGCCCAACGTATGGTCACAGGAAAGCAATTGCAAATAATTATTGTTGTTAATTATTATTGCGGGTTTGGTTAGTATGCTTGTTAGAGAATAAATGCAAAATTAATGGTCGACAGTTGGTTGAGGAGATTTATGAAAAATTCATGATTGATGATTAGTGTTGGCTACCAATTTCCGCTCGCTTTAGCAGCTACAACGTAGTTGCTTTTATTGCTGGTGGCTGGCGTGACTGTTTATGTCATTTTCGCAAATTGTGTTTGCTATAGTATTTACAACGTTGCAATGAGAATTTAGATTTTGTGTGTATGCGTTACAGCTGTTTACCTCAGCTCCTTGAAGTGAAATAACAAACAAATTACGAGAAATGAAAGTTTAGAATTGGACCTTCGTATTTCAGATTACAGATTTTCCAAAATGTTCTTCAAATATGTTGGCTTTTTTTGAGTATTCTGAGCTGGTCTAATCTCTTAAGGTAGCTTTAGTAAACAGAGACATACTGAGATTTGATGAAAAGAAGTAACCTTCACAGAGCGTTATGGAATCGACTTTGTTTATAAAAAAAAAAAATTAAATCTTTCCAATTTATACTATCCGTTGGCTTAGTTGAAATATGAATGAAATCATCAAAACGGTATTGTCAAAAACTATTAAAAGTATGATGATTTAATGACTTAACATACCAGAGATTATAATTTCACCCCAGGAATGATATTAGACAGCCTTATAAGACCAGTGGTCAAAATTGGACACAGCCTCGACTAAGAAACCCTCCTTTTGACGACGACCACGGCAAACTTGTTAAGGATTACGTTTTAAGGGAATGCAGCTGGAATTGGGAAGGTGTCGCTGCCCAGCTGGCTGTTGTCCTCGTAAGAGTAAAGGCTGACATCACCGCCGTCCAAGAAGTGCGATGGACGGGATAAGGACTGAGACGAGTAGGTCTTTGTAGCATCTACTATAGTGGTCATATACATAATATTCTGTGTGAGATTCGTGGTGGGAGAGAGACTCCATCGTCAAGTAATGGCTTTCACACCGCTGAATGAGTGTCTAGCCACAATCCGCATCAAAGCGAGGTTCTTCAACATATTGCTGATTTTCTCCCACATTCCTACAGAAGAGAAGGACGATGTGAGCAAAGATAACTTCTATGAGCACTTGCAGCACACCTATGAGAGCTGCTGCCACCACGATGTCATACAGGTTGGGCAAAGGTATCTGTGACACAACGGTCTCCGTGATGAAACATCCTCAAATGGATTGAGGTTGCTCGACTTCCCCGGGGCCCGAAGTATGGTTATTTGTAGTTCTAGATTTCAGCATACGAAAATTCATCAAGCTGCCTGGCTGAAAATCTGGTTGGCTTGGAGGGAATATTGATCGGTTATCATACAAACTAAACGATAGGAGTCAAGTGCTTGTAAGGAAAACTTTTTTATTTGAGCCGATATCTTCTTCAAATTTGGCATGGGTTTTTCTCCAAAACAATGGTGCAATCTCCGAAGAAGTTTTCCATATCAAGCCTTTATGGCATATAGCTTCTAAACAAAGTAATCGATTAAAATCAGGTGTGTTTCAGGAATCATTTGTAATAGTGAAGAGTGTTATAGCTTCGATGCGAACAAAGTTAATGTTTTTTCGTATTTTGTATAGTTTTTTATTTATCAAAATTACTGCTTCATAAATTTTCACTCAAAAATCAAATAATTTCTTTATAAAATAGCAAACAGTAAACAAAAACTTCAATTCAATAATTTTAAAGGCTTTTCAATTTTAATAACTTCGCATCTCAATTAAATGGAAAATTGCATAATAATTTTTTAATATGATTTTATATGAGCGCATAACATTTACTACTCATGTACATACATATGTACTATATAAAGGGTGATTTTTTAAGAGCTTGATAACTTTTTTTTAAAAAAAAACGCATAAAATTTGCAAAATCTCATCGGTTCTTTATTTGAAACGTTAGATTGGTTCATGACATTTACTTTTTGAAGATAATTTCATTTAAATGTTGACCGCGGCTGCGTCTTAGGTGGTCCATTCGGAAAGTCCAATTTTGGGCAACTTTTTCGAGCATTTCGGCCGGAATAGCCCGAATTTCTTCGGAAATGTTGTCTTCCAAAGCTGGAATAGTTGCTGGCTTATTTCTGTAGACTTTAGACTTGACGTAGCCCCACAAAAAATAGTCTAAAGGCGTTAAATCGCATGATCTTGGTGGCCAACTTACGGGTCCATTTCTTGAGATGAATTGTTGTCCGAAGTTTTCCCTCAAAATGGCCATAGAATCGCGAGCTGTGTGGCATGTAGCGCCATCTTGTTGAAACCACATGTCAACCAAGTTCAGTTCTTCCATTTTTGGCAACAAAAAGTTTGTTAGCATCGAACGATAGCGATCGCCATTCACCGTAACGTTGCGTCCAACAGCATCTTTGAAAAAATACGGTCCAATGATTCCACCAGCGTACAAACCACACCAAACAGTGCATTTTTTCGGGATGCATGGGCAGTTCTTGAACGGCTTCTGGTTGCTCTTCACCCCAAATGCGGCAATTTTGCTTATTTACGTAGCCATTCAACCAGAAATGAGCCTCATCGCTGAACAAAATTTGTCGATTTCGAACATTTCGAACCGAACACTGATTTTGGTAATAAAATTCAATGATTTGCAAGCGTTGCTCGTTAGTAAGTCTATTCATGATGAAATGTCAAAGCATACTGAGCATCTTTCTCTTTGACACCATGTCTGAAATCCCACGTGATCTGTCAAATACTAATGCATGAAAATCCTAACCTCAAAAAAATCACCCGTTACATTTCTATTTTTTTCTGTTTTTTTAATAAACACTCTTTGTGACCTTCCTATTTATGGGCAATTAAAATTAATGAATGCAAATTTGTTACAGCCAACAGCAACAAAAACAATATATTAAACAAAAGACACAAAATAAAAAAACAAAACATGCAAAACAAGCACTGCAATGCAAAGAAACTATGACAAAAAATAATGAAAACTTTGAACAAAATAAATGTGAATGAAATTTGCATAGAATTAAAATTGATGAGCAGCAGCTGGGCAAAGCGCGTACGTCAAATGTTATTGAGGTTGTTGATTGAGCTATTTATGTAATTATTTTTCATGTACAAGCGTTTTTTTGCGCATTCATTATTAATAATATTCTCATGTATACAATATTTTTTGCAATTTTCAATATTCAGCCCTACAACCTAATGCTTTTATTTAATTAAAATGCAGCGAGACTAATAAAAGCCACAAAAAGCGCATGTGTTAGCAAACTAATACTCCGTTTTTATAGGCAATTTCTCGTAATTTCAAAATGCTTTTATGAGTTGTTGTTGCTATTTTTGTTTTTGTTGTCGTTGTAGTTATTTATTGCCAACTGCAAACAGAGTGGAAAGTATTAAACGCATCCTTCACGTGCCATAAAACATCAATAGCGAGTCAATAATGCGGTTTCATGCCACAAACTGATTTATACACAGTAGTAGTAGTGCTATCCTTTATGCACGTTACTATATATTGTAATAACGGGTGATTTTTTTGAGGTTAGGATTTTCATGCATTAGTATTTGACAGATCACGTGGGATTTCAGACATGGTGTCAAAGAGAAAGATGCTCAGTATGCTTTGACATTTCATCATGAATAGACTTACTAACGAGCAACGCTTGCAAATCATTGAATTTTATTACCAAAATCAGTGTTCGGTTCGAAATGTGTTTCGCGCGCGTGTTTTGTTCAGCGATGAGGCTCATTTCTGGTTGAATGGCTACGTAAATAAGCAAAATTGCCGCATTTGGGGTGAAGAGCAACCAGAAGCCGTTCAAGAACTGCCCATGCATCCCGAAAAATGCACTGTTTGGTGTGGTTTGTACGCTGGTGGAATCATTGGACCGTATTTTTTCAAAGATGCTGTTGGACGCAACGTTACGGTGAATGGCGATCGCTATCGTTCGATGCTAACAAACTTTTTGTTGCCAAAAATGGAAGAACTGAACTTGGTTGACATGTGGTTTCAACAAGATGGCGCTACATGCCACACAGCTCGCGATTCTATGGCCATTTTGAGGGAAAACTTCGGACAACAATTCATCTCAAGAAATGGACCCGTAAGTTGGCCACCAAGATCATGCGATTTAACGCCTTTAGACTATTTTTTGTGGGGCTACGTCAAGTCTAAAGTCTACAGAAATAAGCCAGCAACTATTCCAGCTTTGGAAGACAACATTTCCGAAGAAATTCGGGCTATTCCGGCCGAAATGCTCGAAAAAGTTGCCCAAAATTGGACTTTCCGAATGGACCACCTAAGACGCAGCCGCGGTCAACATTTAAATGAAATTATCTTCAAAAAGTAAATGTCATGAACCAATCTAACGTTTCAAATAAAGAACCGATGAGATTTTGCAAATTTTATGCGTTTTTTTTTTTAAAAAAAAGTTATCAAGCTCTTAAAAAATCACCCTTTATTTGCTAGCAGAAAGAGATGCGCCTAAGTCCAACATGCAATGAAATGGACTAATTGCAAACTGTTTACGAAGTGGTATGAAAGTAAGAGGTAACTGATCAGTTGACTAACATTTTTCAGTGTAAGCACTTGGGATTTTTATATATGGTAAGAGCTTTCTAGATATCAGATTTCGTTCTGAAAAATAGTATTTTAATAAATATTTTAAAAATGTCTAAATACTACACAAAACTAGTCCATTTTGAACTAGTTTTTGTCAGTTTGAAGTTGAAAACTATTATCTTTTCTGTTTAATTGACTATTTCATTACCAGCTTTTCAGTTCGAAAATTCTATTCCGAAGCATAAATTTTCGAAATCAGTTTACTCTTTCATTGGAAAAACTCTTCAATGTTTGATCTGGCAACCGCAGAGTTTCCAAATAATTAAATTAATAAAAATTTGTATAAAACGTTTAAATAAATGCGACTAGTTCATTTCAGACTAGATACATTTTTTTTTTAAATTTCTAATGGAAAACATCAAACTTTTCTGTTTAATTTAATTCAGTTCGAAAGCTCTAGTCTAAAGCATAAATTTTTGAAAATTCGAAATTTTAGCTCTCTACTTCAAAGATCTCTTAGTTTAGTTTACTGCTTCATTGTCCACTCGAATGGAAAATTTTTAAATTAATTTGTTGAAAATTTCAGAATCAGTTTTTCCAATGAATAAATAAAAAATTTTATAAAATGTTGAAATTATACATTTTATACATCCGTTTTGAACTAGTATATTTTAATTTCGAAAATTTCTAGTTGAAAACTTTTTTTCTGTTTAATTGACTATTTCATAACCCACTTTTCAGTTCGAAAATTCTGATCTGAAACATAAATTTTCGAAAATTCGAAATTCTCTCTTCAGTTTAGTCTTCGTTTTCATTCTCCACTCGAAAGGAAAAATTTTAAATTGATTTGTTGGAAATTTTGACCAGGCGATCGAAGATTTTCCAATAAATAAATAAATATTTTTGTAAAATGTTAATTAATGACATAAACTAGTCCATTTCGAACTAGTTTATTCCAGTCACAAATGTAAATAAAAAGTTTCGAAATTTTCTAGTTTGAAACTATTACGTATATTTTCTATTCAAATGGCTCTTTTACTACGCGCTTCTCACGAAATGTAGCTGGGAGCCTTTTCATTCCTTACTAAAACTTGAGTTTCAATATGAAATAGTTCATCCGAAGCCACCCGTTCGCAATATAAACAGAAAAACTTCCTTTTGAATAATCAAATAGTTAAAAGCAGGCTACTAAACTAGTCATTCTTATCATCTGAGGCTGTTTTAATCTTTTCATTGGGGGTGTTTTTTCACGTGGCAGGTCCTAAACCCTGCGCACAACCCTGAAGAGTGATATTTCGACACTGTCACTTCTTCTAGCCTTCAAAAGGGTGTATTTTGGCTAGCCAGAGTATAACTGGTCTAAGATAGGAAGTCAATAGCAGCTTGAGCCATATGTAAAATAATCGTTTCTGGCTACTCCCAAATGAATGGCGCTCTGAGAACTTTTCTTACTTGTGTGAACTTCTACATATGGCTCAATGCTCACTAGTCATTTCTGAAGTTATAAAATTTCGTGTCTCGAACAAGCGTCTAATCTGGGAGTCTTGAATACCAACAGAAAAAGATAATAGAAATTCGGCCTCGACAACAAATAACCGAATGACTTTATGCTGGTACTCGATGAACGTTCAAGCTTAAACCCTTGTGCTCCAGACCTTTGATAACTCTCATATGAATATAGCCCCACAACTCTCGGTTGGAGCACTTTGTTTATTTCCGTTACCTGCGTAATGCCGGCATCGTTTCCAACACGACTTGTTGTTATTATGTTGTCATGCACAACTAACGGTTTTATAACAAGTCCCCATAACAGTACACTGACAACAAACAAACAACATAGTCGAAATATACAGAGTTTTTCACGCTGCCAGTTCGAAAACGAAACGAAATTTGAAGCAAAAACTCAAAAACGTCAAATATTGAATTTATAAAAAAAGTGTTAAAAATTTTTCGTAAACAATTTTAAAATTGTAGTATATTTTGTTTTTGTAAGTATGCTACGGGAGGATGATATACGCAATGCGGCAGCGCGACGTCGAAACTTGCTGTTTCTCACACAACGGTTTCTTGCCGACAATGGCTTCTATCAAGCGGCTGAGGCGTTAAAGAACGAGGCACGTCTGCCAGCCGAGGAATATGAGCTATGCGACAATATTGACTTGGATAGCATTTACTTGGAATACGCCAGCTATTATCACCTGAAATTCGGAAAGTATCCGAAAATTGTGCGCAAGTTAAAGCCCACCGTGAAGTTGGAGGTGAATGCGAAAACTAAATCGAAGACGAAGAACACGCTAACGCACACGACCAGTGCAACGCAGGCTGAGCTACCGCCAGCTGAGCCACTAACGAATCCAGGTGATTTAGAGCTGACCGTTAAGAAAGTGGAGAGCTTGAGTTCGATTGGCAGCGCTAGCACCATAGTGGCGAGCAGCAGCACTGGCAATATAGGTGGCGAAGAGAATCGTGGATCAGCGCTTATACGTCTGCAAGAGATCGAACACCCGGCTGGGGCTGTTGCCGCAGCTGATGGACTGCTGAATCAGCAGGACTGGCAGAATCTGGCGGAGCTCGTAAAGACGACAATAATGCGTGATGAACTCAAGCTCACTTGGACGGATATGTGTGGGAATGCGAGCGCCGTGGAAATTGTTAAGGAGGCTGTGCTCACGCCACTCAAATATCCGCAGCTCTTTGCGAACGGTTTGCGTCCATGGAAGTCGGTGCTGCTGCATGGCCCACCCGGCAGCGGCAAGACATTGCTTGCGAAAATACTCTACGCCGAAACGCGCAATCAGGTGACTTTCTTCAATGTCACCAGCAGTGTGGTGGTGTCCAAGTGGCGTGGTGAGTCCGAGAAAATAATGCGTATACTCTTTCACATGGCACAAAAGCATGCGCCTTCGATTATTTTCTTCGACGAAATCGAGGGCTTAACATCGCGTCGTGACCGTCCGAGCGACCATGAGTCATCGAAACGTTTCAAGAATGAACTGCTGCAGCTGTTAGATGGCATGGAACAGCAAATGAGTAGTGTATTTGTGCTGGCAAGCAGCAATCTGCCGTGGGATATTGATGATGCTTTTCTGCGGCGTTTCGAAAAGAAACTTTTGGTACAACTACCAAACGCTATAGAACGCGCTTTACTCATCGGCAAGCAGCTGCCCATAATGCTGGCGGTGACGAAAGAGCAAATAGAATTGTTGGTGCGCATCTCAGAGCATTTCACGGGCGATGAAATACGTTTGGCCTGCAAAGAGATCGCCATGCAAATGATTAGACGTGCAACGCGTGTTTCTAGAGCAGATGAGAAGAAGGAGGAAGCGGTGTCACTGCAACAAGCTTTCGAGCAAATCAAGCCGTTGAGTCTGAAGTTGATGAAACGTCATCTGCAGTGGCAAGACGGGCATGGCTCGTAAGCAAAAGCAGGTGTAGGAGTTTTTTCAGGCTTTACTATATTTGTCTACCATATTTATTTTGGATAATTATTGCAATAAAAACTTCTAATTTAATATATTTCTGTTTTTTAAATTGTAATGTTAACATTGTTGATATACGTATGTACATATGTTATGCAACAGCTCCAGGGATAAAAAGTAAGGAAATGTATAAGGAACTTTCAAATTGATTCTTAGGGGTAAGTAGCCGATTTGGAGAAATATTGAAAATAGTTCGGAGTAATAATAATAGTTTCATTTACTAGAAGATACAAGATCTCGAGATCTCGGTGGTCCCGCTGCCACAAATGGGAGACAACCGTCTGTAACCAGCGGTTACAGTGAACTGTGTATAGCTCATCCTGGATAGGAAGCTTTCATGGATGCCAAAAAGACATCGAGTGCCTTATGCTTCTTTAGAGGAGCCATCGGCAAAGAGGAGTCATTTGCAAAAGTGATCCTCTGGCTCTACGACATCAAAGTCAAGCCCATTATGTTCTATGGAGTATTTATGTAGTGGAGGGCTCTAAAAAAACCACAGTTGGAAGGAAACTTGAGCGTTCAACGGGTGCCACTCATCAGCATGCGTGGTGCACTAAGGTCCACTCCATCAATGACACTTAACGCCACCGTGCACATAATGCATGTAGACATTGTAGAAAGGTGTATGGCTGCGAGAGTTGCTATCAGACTCAGGTTCTGGGTTCCTAAAAGAACACGTGTCTTAATACTCGGAAATCCTCACACACTTTGACTTCATACCGGATCACTTAGATTATGGACACAAAATCGAACTCTGACGGTTCCTTCTCTGCCCACATACCGACGAGGGAGTTGTGGGTGGGAAAAAGCGGTTGTAGGGGAGGGAATTGAGCTTCTTTCCCGACGTGTCAAAGCTTGGTGGGAAGGTTGGTGGAGGGGTTTACTGTAAGGAGCTCTCTATCCACTCCAGCTTCAGACTTTTTGACTATTTCAGAGTTTTCTAAGCCGATGTTGCAGTCATTAAGGTAACAGTAAGTAACCATACAGATAGCATGGCGGCAATACTAGCTTTTAACTTATTAACTGTGCGTTCATGGTTGGCTAAGGCGTGCCAAACCTCGCTATCAACAGCATCGAGTCTTTTTGTGACAAGACTGCTACGGTTGCCAGGCCACTGCGGAAACGCAGAAAATTAGAAAGCTGATGAGATAGGAAGGAAATGCATCCTAGAACTGCTATCAGTAGAATGGAAGTGGGTCGGTGCTTCTGTATCTTGACCAGCGCTATAAGTAGAATGGGAGTGGCTCGTTCCTCCAGTACCGTCTTCTGTTCTACTACTAACTAGCTGGTTTTTGTGGGAGCTAAGCCAGCGTTGGGCCACCATCGGTAAATGCAAAAGCCTTTGGCTCAAGATCGATTGCAAGAGATCTGATGATATCTTTGCCCTCAGTAAAGTAAATCTCTCCCTATTTGTAGTGGCAACTAAACATTTTGCTAATTTATAAGTTTGGATAGTTCATATTTTCTATGGCTTCACGAAGGCCTACATATAGCAGTCCACGTTCAATCTCTAGATCAGCCGCCTAAGCTCATTACTTCGGAATAAAAAATGATTCTTCAATATTTCTAACTATTATACTCGTACAACTTTATATAAACAAACAAACGAGTGTGAGCTCTGCACTCTCGCTACCTGTTTTCACGCAGCGTAATTCTCATACTGAAAAATTTATAAAGTTCAGGACTTCAGAGTAGCGCGAAACCGGAGCCAGCAGGTCAAACGGAAATTTTTATAAACACAATATATATACAAACATATTTCTATATGTAAATGTATATGAAGTTACACGAATTGGAAGCAAGAGCAAAGTCAATAAATGCTGCTAATTTAAAGTTTGCGCCAAGCTACCATGCATTTTCCCTGTTTATACGCTCCCCCTTTTCCTCGATCTGCCGTGTGCGTCGCTGCTATTTCACTTTGCGTCGCCTGAATGAAAGTTGGAATATTTCATAACTTTTATGCATAAATTGTATTTTATGCTGAGACATGAACACATACAAACACCACGCTGGCATGCATAGACACACAGCTGTGTAAATTGCACGCATATGTGTGAGTGCGAAGAACTTTTTTAAATGTATGTAAATTTCAGTTTGCGAAAATGTTGCGCCTAAATTGTTTTCAATTCAATTCACATGAGCACGTCACGCACACATCAACAAACACTCTCACCCACACGCACATTTATGTATGTGTTCTCACATTTGAGAGGATACTCTGCATGTGTGTGTTGTTGTGTGCCATCAAGGCGTTAATAAAGTGTGTGTGTGTGTGTGTGTTGTCGAATTGCAATCAATGTGCCACAAACATCGTTAGATGCCCATTTGTGCCGCACATGAATGACTTTGTAAATGCTGCGGATACTTAAGGTAATGTCTTTTTGAACTGAACTTTTCAAATTTCATTTTGTGCGCCATGCAACGCAGTATCGAACTGTAAATTCGCTTGGATGCGTGAACGTGAACGTGAGAAGTTTCAAAGAAAATAAATTATGCTCACAGAGACAATTACTTTCGTGTTGATTACAGGGCATAACGGTGCTTGTGGTAATCGTGATTGCCGCTTTGAGTGATTGTGCGATTTGCGAATTTTGGGGAGCTTGCGGGATATGACACTAATTTAGTGTTGATTGCGAGTGGTTCAAAACAGTCGTCGTTGACAGTTAGTCCAAAAAATGGAGAGTTTTAGGTTTTTATATGCTTGCTGTTCTCTACTTCATTATTATGTAGCCTAATTTCAGGCGCTATTTTATAATTTCATTTCGTTGGTAATGTTTTGTACTTTTCAACCGGTTAAATACAATAATGGGTTAAATATAATAAAATATATTTAGTGTACACAATATCAAGACTGGTCTTTTCTAATTCTTGCTAGTCACGTTGTATGGTATAAACAACATTCAATTCGAATTAAGTTTATCTAAAAAGGAATAAAGATATTTTAAAAAGACTTTTAATCGGGCAGTTTGAATGGCTGATATTTGCCACAGTGGTTTGTTCTGAAAAATGTAGTCGGAAATTAAAGCATTGCCTCAGATAACGATCCAATCTAAATTTTGTGGATTTATTTTGTCAAAGAAAAAAGGTTTTGCACTTGGACTTAATTTTGATCAGTCAGTTTATATGGCAACTATACCTTATAATGGTCTTATCTTCACAAAAAGTTGGGATATTATAACTATTCCTCGTACAATAATCTGTAGCAAATTTCGTGAAGTTATCTTGTCAAAAAAAAAGTTTTCTACATAATTATGTACTTAGTTTTGATTGTTCAGTTTATATGGCAGCTATATCTTATAATGATCCGATCTGAACAATGTTTTCGGAATTTGTAATTACGTCTCAGATAATAATCCATACAAAGAGTTTTCTTGTAAAATAAAAAAGTTCTTCATACAAGGACTTGGTTATGATCCATTGGCTCGTATGACAGCTATATTCTATAATGGTCCGATCTGTACAAAATTTTCGGATATTCTAACTATGATTCGGACAATAATCTGTACAAAATTGTGGGGAGTTATCTCGTCAAATAAAAAAAATTTCCATACAATGGCTTAGGTTTGATCGATCAAGTTGTTTGCAGCTATAACGTATGGTAACCCGATCTAAACAATTTGTTTAGAGATAGCAGCATTGATCGGTCAGGTTGTAGGGCATCAGTTGCTATAGTGATCTGATGTCAATGATATCGACAAATAAGCAGCTTCTTGGGAAGAAAAGGACGTTTGCACAATTTAAGATCGATATCTCTAAGAGAGAGACTAGTTCGTATATATACAGACAGACAAACGGACGTGACGAAACGGGCGTATATTCTTGATAAAGTTTCCCACGTTTCCCTCTCATCTAACGAGAGCTGCATTTTCTTAAACTCCAGATTAGCTGAGGTAGCACCAAATTTAGTTCTGGATCTAATTTTAAAAGTCTTTCTTAAAAGGTTATGATCGTACATCCCTCAGATGACTTGACAGGAGTTGTTTTTCGGTCTGTATTCTAAAGTAGAGTAGACGTCAGTCAAAAGGGCCTGGATCAGTTGAGCAAATGGCTAGCTTAAAAGCCAACTCAGTGATCATAGCTGCAGCTGCGAGCTCACTTTATTGAATAGTCATGATCGCGGGATATCTTAATCACATTTTAGTAAAGAAATCTAGGACGAATAATATATAATATATGCATAGTATAACTAGAGACTTTTGACTCACTTAATAATAACCTGAAATATTCTTCGTTACTCGAGTTCTATAAAATAAGTATATTGAAAAATTAATGACAATAAAATTAGTACTACCTGCCAGTGGTGCGTCGTCGTGCGCCGGCGATCGTCATGCGTGATATATAACGCCGTATACGTCCGCTTGAACGCCGTTGACCCGACGCTGATCGTACACTATACTCGGTTGCGGTCGAACTGCGTCTATCGATCGGTATGACATCGGAGCACATTGACGACGATAAAATCGAGGCGGTGGAACGTCGCTTGCCGCCCGTGAATGTGCCACCACCACTAGACGAAGTTGTGGTAGCTGACGAATCGGAGCGCGAGAAGAGCGATGAACGTTTACTGCGCGTACCCGACGGGCATACAGCATCTTGTATATTGCTGTAGAACTCCTCCGTTTCACGATCATATGAATCTGGATCGTGATCATCATCGTCGCCTGCCTCTTCACCATCCTCATCGTGTGCGTCGGTAACAGCGCCCTCATCGTCCGTACCCACCAGCGTATCGGTGGCAAGTGTGGCGGCGCGCCGCGGTGGAAAACGACGACTACCTGTCAAACTGCGTGCGCTGCTGGTAGCTGCGGGTAATTGACCGTTTGTGCCGCTGGCAGCGTACGCATGTGCCGCATCAATGCCGCCGCCACTAGCGTTTGCGTCAGCCGTTGCGTCCAACTGCGATCTAGCGCTGTTATACAACTCACTGCTGGCAGTTTCATAATCGGTGGACGTGCGCGTACGACCGCTGCTGAGCGAGCGATAGTGTGAGGCCGAGCTATGGCTATGGCTATCCGGTGAGGTGGGACGCGAGTTGGCGCTCAGTGTTTGCTGATGCTGCAACAGATGTCGCTGTTGCTGTTGCTGATGTTGGTGGTGGTGATGATGGTGCGCTTTGTGGTGGGAGCTGCGTCGTGTCTGCGGTGTTTCGTGCTCATTGTCATCACTTTCGCCGCCACCGACGCTGCCGCTAAAAGTTACTTCGTGGTATTTGAGTGATTTCGAAGATTTGCGGCGCGTCTGTAGTACGGACGAGCGTCGCGGTGTCTCCTCCAGCTCATCGCCGGATGTTATCGTTCTGACGGCATCGTAAGTGCCGTTGCTGCTGGTGGTGGCGTCCGCGTGTTGTATGCTCGGCACGGCGCTGCCGTTTGTGAGTGGCGTTGTGGGCAGCGGTTTTTCACGGTATTCGCCTGATGTTGTTGGCACTATTGTAATTGTTGTTGGGTGGGATTCTGTTGTGGTGGTGTTTGTTGACGCTGGGGGTAACGCCTGGTTCGGTGTGGCTGGTGGGAGTTGTAGTGGACGTGGTCGTCGTCTCCGCCAGGGGAACGCACGTATAAATGCAAAAAAGATGAATAGTGTGGCAATCATAGCCGCTGGAGCATTTTGTTATCACTAATCACTACCGGGAGTATATTATTCGTATCGGTTGGTTCGTTTTTTTCGTAAGTTTCACTATAAGCACTGATTTGTATGTATTTTTTGTGATTAAAATTTTGATTCAAGTCAATTTGGTTGTACTATAGGTTTTGATTCAGTTCACTAATTGAAGAAATTCATAATATTTATGTAATATTTGTATATATTTGGGTTCTTCAGTTTGCATTTGAAGCATTTTAAAAAGAAGAGCAAGCCACGCGAAGTTAATTTCTTTATGGATTATCGAAAATTTTATGATAATTTTAAATATATTTTCCTAAAAGTGTTTGAAAAAAAAAATTTGATAACACATTCGAAATATTTTAATAGCCTAGGCTTATACTAAACGGCTTATTTAGTGGCCACCAGAAAATTTTAGGTCAAGTACCAGTATTTATATTGCTTTTCCAAACTTTGGCTTTAATAATCTGATTTTTTAATTTGTCTAAGCGCGATCACATTATATATTGTGACAAAAAAGCACCCGGAAATTGTAATAAAATTCCCCGAGTAGAAGACATTTTATGGAAATATATTTTGATAAGTTAGTAGGACTGTCCTTAATTACTATGCCAAATATGAGCGCCATCTGTTAGCCAGTTTCTTTACAGAAGGTGCTTAAGTCGGCACACTTCAGTAGTGTGTTGCCATTTTTACAATAAGCACAAATACCGAAAAAAGAATATGTCTCATATTTTGTATTTCTAACTAAATTTTGTTGGTGGGTTGGCGGAATCAATGCGAATATTGGAAAAGGCTTACGGCGATTCAGTTTTATCAAAAAAAAAAAGTAGTATAAAGCCTTCAAAGACGGTCGAGAGATCGTTGAAGACATGCCTCATACTGGACGACCTTCTGTCTTTTCAATTGATGGAACCATTAAAAAAGTGAAGAATATAATAGTTGAAAACTATAGAGAGGTTGAAAGAGAACTCGACATTTTGGTGGATATTTTGGGTATAAACGTGTTCTTGCGCGATTCGTCCCGATAAAGCAGACTTTTTTTCCAAAAAGAGTACCGTAAACAGGTAATTTTTGACATGCTTAATGCCACATTCATGAAGAGCATCATAACTGCCGATGAGACATGAGTTTCTGAGTTTGTCATGCAAACAAATCAACAATCATCGGAATTGAGGGAAAGAAACGAGACGAAACAAGAAAAAATATGTCAAAGCCGCTCAAATATAAAGGTCATAATTGTTTTTTTTTCAATATTCATGGTTGGGTGCTTAATGTGTTTATTTTGGAGGGACAGACGGTCAATAAGGAGTTCTATTTGGCCTTATTGAGGCATTTGCATGAGAACATTTATCGAAACTGGCCGGAATTGTGGAAGAACAATTCATGGATTTTACATGATGATAATGTAGCTTCGCATCGATCCACGATTGTTACCGATATTAAAGCAAAACGCAATGAATACCATCGGTCAAACACTATATTCAACAGATTTGGCTACGTGTGATTTTTTCTTGTTCCCCAAACGAAAATTGCCGCTCCGTGGAACCCCTTTTTGATTCGATAAAGCCGAAATTGAAGCAAATGGGCTGAAATGGGAAAGCGTTTACGGTTCTTTACTGTCAACGGCGTTTCACGCTGTTGAAGACCAATTGTCGAAAATATCGACAGCAGTGTGGAAATGTGCATGTAACTACTAGCTTTTAGTGTGATTCACATGGCCACATTACTACATAAGTGTTCTAACTGGGCCCACGCGCGGTGCGGCTAAAGCGTTTGTCTAAGTTGCAGGGAGGAATATGAGGAAAAAAATCTGGACACTTTGTTCGTCACTGTCGCCAAGATAAGCTGTGAAGTACCTCGATTGAGTAGATATAAGCCGGTTCAATAACAATATGACTGGCTCTATGCGCTTTGTAGATATATGATGGGCATTTTGATTCATACCTAGAATTTCTTGGTATCGCAACGGACAGGCATCTTTAGTTGTTAAAGTGACATTATTCATGCCCTTATGAAATATCAGACTATTTACCTAACCTAATCTAAGTTTAAATAATGTGTTTTAAATTTAATTATAGTTGAGTAGTTATAAGAAGTTGATTGAACAAGGAAAATTACAAGAAATATAGTAAGCATGAAAATTAATTGAACTTAGCGAGGCACTGATTTAAAAAAAAAATTGCTTCATTTTATGAAATTAATATTTAAGAATAATTTTTTCAGTGGAAAGTTAAAGTATACTCCATAAATTTGGGGTTTTCAAAATGGTATTTTAACTTGTAATAAAAACTAATTGTATTTATTTGCGCTTGATTATGTCCTCCAGAGGATTGTACAAAAAGTATCGCGAATTTTCAGTTGATTACGTGTTTTCGATTATCGATTGTTTTGTTGCGTTATATTGATATTCATATGCCTTACTTAAGTTAACAACGGTCGGCTATTTGAAATTCTCCGATTATATGAATTGTAGGAAATGTTAATAGATCTCCTATGTACTAGTTAGTCATTTATATCTATGTTTTTTAAACTACTCTCAAAATTCTTTCGAAAACTACTAAATTCAATAAATATATAAAAAATTAATATTTCTGCAGAAGTTGATTTTGATAAAAACATTTTTCTTGCTTAAAAAGCTTAAATATATACAAACATAAATACATATTCATACATATATGTATGCTATGCATAGCCGTATTTATTTATTCTCTTGCGCTAGTGCGAAAAAAATAAATTCCCCAGCCGCCACCCACATTACATTAATCCATCGTCACTTGCCACCTTCAAGTTGGACGAGGCGTATTTGTGACGTGATGATATACGTACTTATGGTATACATGTATACTTATACAAGAGAAATTGAACGACATATTTACATCTGAAGGCTAATTTCAAGCTAATGCGCTCAACTAGTTTATTTGCTAATTAAAATACCAACTAATTTACAAGTCAGTAAATAGGTAAACAAAAAAGTGATATAGACATACACATATTTATATGTACGTATATAAATATGTGTGTGTTTGAGTAGGCAAAATGGAAAATAATATAAGAAACCAAATTAATATAAACAAATGTGCGTTGGAAGTCAAATGCGTACGCATAATCATATATGTTGGAGTGTGTGTGTGTCTGTTGAGACAAAAGTAAATATTTTCATGCCTAAAGTTGTAAATATGTATTATGTGTATGCCGCTAATTAATTAAATTGTAGTCGCCAGTGATTGTGGGTGCTAGTTTTGTGTGTCTTTGTACATACTCTGTGTATATATGTTTATATTTATACACACAGGTGTTTTTGAGTACTACTACATTAAGTGAATGAAGGAGAATAGAAGAAGAAAACACAATTTTTTCACATTAGTACCTTGATGATGTTTTTTACTAACACACATATGTTTGCGTATATGTATTACATTTCTATATAAATTAGGGTGGGTCAAAAAAAAATTGACTGTTTTGCTTTAAGCTTACTCTGAAAAATTGGTTGATAGACACCTCTAAGGAAGGCTCAGCAAGTATTAGCTTTTAATTGTAACGGTAAGGTCCGAAGCCTATAAAAAAAACCAATTCCCCGGTGAATCTACCCGTTACAATTAAGAGCTCATACTAGGAGATCCACTCTTAGTGGTGTGTAGAAACCAATATTTCATATCAAAGTTTCAATAATGTTTGAATGCATGAAAAATATTTTTTGAGCCACCCTAATATTTACATATACACATATAAACTTTCTAACGGGTGATTTTTTTGAGGTTAGGATTTTCATGCATTAGTATTTGACAGATCACGTGGGATTTCAGACATGGTGTCAAAGAGAAAGATGCTCAGTATGCTTTGACATTTCATCATGAATAGACTTACTAACGAGCAACGCTTGCAAATCATTGAATTTTATTACCAAAATCAGTGTTCGGTTCGAAATGTGTTTCGCGCGCGTGTTTTGTTCAGCGATGAGGCTCATTTCTGGTTGAATGGCTACGTAAATAAGCAAAATTGCCGCATTTGGGGTGAAGAGCAACCAGAAGCCGTTCAAGAACTGCCCATGCATCCCGAAAAATGCACTGTTTGGTGTGGTTTGTACGCTGGTGGAATCATTGGACCGTATTTTTTCAAAGATGCTGTTGGACGCAACGTTACGGTGAATGGCGATCGCTATCGTTCGATGCTAACAAACTTTTTGTTGCCAAAAATGGAAGAACTGAACTTGGTTGACATGTGGTTTCAACAAGATGGCGCTACATGCCACACAGCTCGCGATTCTATGGCCATTTTGAGGGAAAACTTCGGACAACAATTCATCTCAAGAAATGGACCCGTAAGTTGGCCACCAAGATCATGCGATTTAACGCCTTTAGACTATTTTTTGTGGGGGCTTCGTCAAGTCTAAAGTCTACAGAAATAAGCCAGCAACTATTCCAGCTTTGGAAGACAACATTTCCGAAGAAATTCGGGCTATTCCGGCCGAAATGCTCGAAAAAGTTGCCCAAAATTGGACTTTCCGAATGGACCACCTAAGACGCAGCCGCGGTCAACATTTAAATGAAATTATCTTCAAAAAGTAAATGTCATGAACCAATCTAACGTTTCAAATAAAGAACCGATGAGATTTTGCAAATTTTATGCGTTTTTTTTTTAAAAAAAAGTTATCAAGCTCTTAAAACATCACCCTTTAGCTTCTGGAATATAGTCTCTTTTGCCTTCAAAAAAAAAATGTTCTGACAAATAGTAGTTTTTCTGTACCTTCTGCACTCTCCACTCTCTCTACTGTGGCGCTACAATTTCCCATTCAAATTCATTAACTCGCTGCTCTTTTCTAATGTTGATTACTTAATTATGCGCTATTATTGCGTATAATGTGAAAATAACTAAAGTAAATAGATAACTAACAAAATCTGGTTAATGCTTTGCTAAAACAACAAAAACATGCAACAGCAGCTATTAAGTTGAGCTTCCATGGCAATTAATTTGAATGCAAAATGCACAAAAAATAATTAGTTTATTAAACTCTGCATACACACACACACACATTTCTGAACATATACAAAATCAAAATTTTGTATGTGTGTGTGCTTAGCTCTGACGCTAACGGCTTTAAATTCATTAATTAAGTGTTGTGTAGGGTTGCGAGTGCCTTCCTCTTACGTCCAGCAGTGTCTATGTCGCGCTGCTGTTGCTGGACAAATTTTCTGTTTACATTTGTAATTTAATTTGAATGAATATTACAACTTTCGCTTTAATCCAGCGCTGGTTTGTTTGCTTGCGCTTGTCAAAAGCGAAGCAGTGGAGAGCGCTCAGATTTATTATAAAATTAAGGTATACTAAATTTTTTTTAACTGTTAATTGTATATAAGTACAACATTAATTCCTTTAATTTTCCGTTTTGAAGAATAATTTTCAAATAAATTTTTTTTGCAACAGAAATTGTTATTTCAAAAGCAGATTGAATGCAGTAAAGAGAACTTTTGGCATAAAAAATCAAACAGAAAAAGTATTTTTTTTTTCATTTTTATTCTTTTCCTGAGTCATAACTATGAATTCGTAGAAAATCTTCTTTGGTAAGCAAAAACTATGCGCCTAAAAGTTAAACAAAGGTTTATTATGACTTTCTAGCCTTTACAGATGAGCTGTACTTTATTCTTTGAGAGAAAAACTATTATTTTTTAAAAACGTTTTTCAACCAGTCTATTCGATAATAACTTAAAAATGAAATCGACATCAGTACAGCAGCTTTGCTGTGAAATATTGTTTATCAAGATTATAATATTATTTATAAGGGAAAAATTTACAAAAAAGTTCTAGGTAATGAAAACTTCTATAACTTTTGTACATGTTTCACATAATTTCAAAATTTTTGTGAAAAGTTGATGTTCAGAATAATTTTTGATAAAATATATCTAAAAAAGTCACTTAAAATCCGAAGACTTCCTAAATGTTACATCTGAACAAACATTTACTCAGTTTAAAATTCTTGAATATTGGGCTCTGTACTCTTGTGGCTCTACACATCTTACCAGTGTTTTAAAAAAAAAGCGAACCAGTACAATCGTTTGGAGCGTTACAGCGGAGTTGCTACTATAAGGAAGACATCTTTTCGAACAAATGGTGTTATCTATAGAATCTCTTTAAAGAATCGGTTTAAAATCTCTATAGAGATATGACGGGATTCAGAGGAGCAATACAATGTAGAGAACAGTAAGGAGGAGGTTGCAAGAGTGTTGTTTAAAAACGCGGAAACCAGCTGCTAAACGGCTTTTTTCGAAGAAAATTAGACCGTTTTCTGAAAGCCAAATGATCTGAGCGTCGTCTTCTTTTTATATCTGAAGCCTTTACTTTTTATTGATAGTATAATGAACGCTCAGAAGTTTGGAGAAATACCCGTTTAATCCCATTTTATCATCCCCGTCGTAGAAATACAATACTTCTGAGGCCATCTTTCAGGACGACTACGCACCGTGTCACGCGGCTAAATCGGTTAGTTTAATATACTATTTAATCACTGATGTATTGTCATGTTTATATATAAGAAAAATGTAAGCTGTCTACATTTTTTAGCAGGTTCAAAAAATATTGGCAAACTAATTGTATATGATATGGCCAGGAAATTCTGCCGATTTGAACCCGATCTAGAATCTTAGGCATGTTATGAAAAAGAAAGTAGCTCAAAACGAGCCAAGCTCAAATAGAGAATTAAAAAAATACTTAATAAGGTGCGAGGCAGGAAATTTCAACCGAATGCCTTGGAAACCTTTTAGAAAGGTTCCATGAGTTAAATCGCGGTAATTGAAAAAATACTGCAAAAAAAGGTAGTAAGGTTTGCATGGCCACGTGTGTCCATATAAAACCCTACTTTTGCCTGAACACATTTGCATTTAAACTAAATATTACCAATATACAAGCTTTTCAATAAAAAACGTTTTTCATTTCTGAGCTTCATTAATTCATTATTGCGCCAAAATGTAGGCAACTGGCTGAATGACTACCCATTAAGAAAGCCTCAAGCGTAACAATATCAGATAGTTATGTTATACAACTACCTTAATCCGTTACAATCCGAAACAAATTAAAAAAAAAAAACGAACAGAGTGATATTTGTATGTCTGGTAACGTATAAATTGGGTAGTCGAAAAAGTATTTTCGTATTTTGTCAATAAATATGATGATTTAGTGAATTATAAAACAACTACTTACTAAAGTGGCATTGCTTAAACTTATTTGCTGTACTTCCGCTGTAGAAGTTCATTATTAGATTTAACAGAGAAGATACTAAAATGTTTAGAGCGCCAAACTATAAACGGCTGAAGCTACAAAAACGAACGGGTGGCAGCACAACAACTAAAAATACAACTGAGTGGACGTTAATCGTAATGAAATACACATCACAACTGCTAGATATAACATATATAACTTTTATCCGACATGCAATTGGCGTGACAGCCAACAGACAGAAGCTACACAAACTCGAAAAGCAACAGCAAAACTTTACAAACACAAGCAAACTGTTTGTGCAAAAATTTTAAATTAGGAAAAAATAGTAAAGATAAAGCGACAAGGAAGCAATTGATGACTGGCAGCTGCTGCTTAAAGCCATATATGTTTATATATGTGTGTGTGGTGTGGTGTAAGTAGACTGCAGCGTTGCTATGGTGAATTCGCATACTTTTTACTGCTGCTGAAGATTGCGCTGCCGCCTCGCACTGGCGTTGCAGCTGCAGCAGTGGATTTGATAAAATGCCAACTTGTGGTTGCAATATTTTGCCAAACGCAAAAGGCAACAACAATTTATCAACCAAACTGCACATATCTTAACACGAAGGCTGAGGAACAAACAGACATACATATATATTTGGGTATGTATATGAATATATGTATATAAAATGTTTGCTGCTGCTACTTTTTGTTGCTTGTCTTTCATGGCTTTCTCAGCTAGCGAACTGATAGTTACAAGCTTGCCGGCATCAACTACGCTACACGCTGCTGATATAGCAATATATAACTGCATGTGTATGTGTGTGTGGCTTCAGGAATGTGGGAAAGTTGCTGTCAGTGCACAGGTGGGATTTCGGTATAAATGAAATAGATAGAAGAGTGGAAAAGTGAAAAACGAGTATCGAAAAGTTCTGCAACATTTTGCGTGCGCAATAAAAAGTCGGAGAAAAACTATTGCTACAGTTGGCAATAAGTTATCTAGAATGTAGCAAATGCGTGTGTGTGCGGCAACTGCGTGTGTAATGTAACGGAGCGCAAGTGCAGCCAGCCGAGGCAAGTAAGTAAGTAAGTAAATACATAAGTTTACACTAAGTAAGTAAGGAGCGAAAAGTTCGGTGCTGTGCAGCTGTGTTGTTATTGCCCCAAGGCTGCTGCAAGAAACAACAGCCAGGCGAAAATCGCACCACCACCCTGCCCCCACCACGCCACAGAATTGTTGCTCAAATTGAGCTGTTGCTGTCGGCATTAGAAAATAAAAGCAATTTGAAGGCACACCGAAGCGTAGCCGCACTAACAATCAAGCGTATGCGGAAAAGCGCCTGTATGTAGGCAACATTTGCGGAAACTTACCTTCCCGGGCTGCCGTGACAGGCGTGTAGAAAACTAGAAAATGTAACTAGAAAGCGTACATTTGCAACAAAATTTAACTACTTCACTATGCTTAATGATTACACTCCACCTTTCCGCTGTGTGGTTATTCATAAAAAGCAGTTAACTTTTTACTACCAGCTGGTACTACTGTTCTAGCTTCTGGTGTACACACACATTTTTATAGTCCTGCATTACTTTGGCAACGCCTGCAACATATTTTTTGCACCGGTGTGGCACTAGAATTAAGTGATTTTTTATTGTTTTTGCATTAACTTAAGTTGCAAGCATTTTTATCGCAACAACATTGTGGCTGCAACGCCTAAGTGAGCCGTTGGCAGACCACAGCGTGTTATATTGCAACAATCAAGGTGTGTAAGACAAGCTAGCAGACACTTTGGACACTAACAAAGCGGAACATTTGTAATCACATCATTTCATATTATATGTATGTATATATAATATAACAGATAACACTCTACAACTTTTATTGCTGCCAACAAACGCGATAACAGCTAATCATTTGAATTTTATTTTATTTTTTATATATTGATTTTGTTAATCTGTTAATAAAATTTGCATCTAGCGCCTAAATGTAGGCAACGCTTTGCTGCCATATGCAATAGCTGCTTTTTTTAATCATTGCGCGCTCATATTATACTTATATTATAGTGTTCAGTGCAGCATTAAGGCCACTTCATTGTGCACTTGTATCTGCGCTTGCCATTCACATTCAATGAGATTTTAATTTCCGATAAAGCTAGGTGACGTATGTGCATAAATTCGTTTTCAGATATCATCAAGAAAAATAAATTGAATTTAGTATTTTTTCTGCTTTGTTTGCGCTAAACTTTGCCGCCTTTATTTAATGTATCTGTATTAGGCATATAACTTTTTACAATTTTTGCAAATACGAAAAACGGCATACCATAGTCGAATAGAGAATAAAAAAGTATGAACCCCATTATTATTTTTTTTTGCGAAATTGCAAAAAAGTTTCCGCGCATAACGAAATTACTTTTTTATCAGAAGTGCTGAAAAAAAACAAAAAAAGTTTTGTACACTGTACACGTTTTTCTTCATAATAATAGATATTTATTTAACTAATAATCTTCCTATTATTCCAAACGCCTTTTAATGGACCTAAGGGAAGTGCCCCACCCACCCCAAATTAATTTTTCTTCAGAAAATTCTGATTCAATATAATAATAACACAAAAAAAAATTGTTGACTTTTTTTAGAAATCCATTTTTGCGCGGAACGTTTTTGAACCGAAATCACCTAAAAAAGTGATATTCATTACTTGTACAATATTTGCCACCACGTGGTGGTATGCCAAATTTTTCGTCAAAATTTGTTATATGCCTAATATACACTGCGATTTTGCAGTTAAGTTATCTTGAACAATATCAATAACAAGTGGTTTTTGAGCAATATAATTTGAGACTATGCAGACACTTGTACTCACAGTACTCGTATATGCAGTGAAGATATTAATGAGTTAAAGAAAATAGATTCATTAGAAAGATTATAAGGTAATGAAAACGAATTATGAAATACAAAGTAAAAACAAAATGTTAATAATATTGGATAGTGAAAAAAGTTTTTTCGTATTTTGTCAATAGACCTTATTGCAGTCGTTTATCTTCAGTGCTACCAATCACATACATATGTAATACATTATAGTGTGGAAAGGTGACATTTTGAGCTTCATTGAACAAAAAAATTAAAATTCGAGTAAGTTGAAAAAAAGTCACAGCTGTTCAAAAATGAGTTAAAATAATGAAGAAATTCGCTATATTTTGCAATTATTGTATAAGAAAGAGAAAAATGCCACGCAAGTCACCAAAGGCATTTATGATGTTTACGGAGGCGATGCTGTATCAGTTCGTGTAGCAAAACAATGGTTCACTAACTTCCGTTCTGAAAAATTCGAAATTACAAACTGGTGGATTAATGTCTCTAGCGGAAAAATGTCAAAAAGATATGGACAAAAAAGGGGGAAAAATTTATTTATTTATTTATTATTATAAATATAAAAAAATAGTTTAAAATTTGATTAGAAATACGAAAAGACTTTTTCGACTACCCAATACTACATAGTAAGTAGCGTTTTCAAAAAGAAAACTATAATGTCTGATCAATTTAATCAACAAGTTAGAAATATGATATGTACATGTATATGAGGTGTGTTCGAAAACTAACGGGCATTTTTGAACACTGGAAACCAGGCTGTATGAAATTTTCATAGATTTTTTAATAGTTACATACCAACTATAAAAATTCTATAAAGCCTTATTTAAAAAGCCGAATATCTCGAGAAGTATTAATGATAGCGATTTTGACCTTGAACCTTTCTTATAGCAAATAAAAATTCCTACAAGTTTGGCATGTACATATATTTTTTCTATAACTCCTGTCATTTACGAGATATATACATAAAAATGCGAAATTCTTGGATAACTCGGGCTTAGAACCCCGTACTACTTCGCCGTTGTGAGTTACGACTTTGTTGCCCTGGGCACTTTTGTAGAGTGAACAATTCTGAGAAATATGCATCCAAAGTCAAAGCGATGCCATAAAATACCTCTGATCTGTCGGAATTTAAAGATAAAAACTCACGATTGTAGTATATTTTCTATGGAAAATTTTTACAGGCCTTGGTCCAGTTCTTAATGTTAATATTAAGGGCTAAAATTTTGAGCGAATTTTGTTTAGGGTATTTCAAGGAAATTTCGTAACGGGACTGAAAAATTAATAGTTAAAAAAAACACCCTAATATACATATTAAATATTTTTATAATAAACTATCCAATACAGTGAGAATATTATTTACGAATAAAGAAAAATCACTTTTATATGAGGTTTAATGTTGAAAATGTTTAACACAATTTTTTTAAGTAGAAAAAATCATGAATTTTCAAAATTTAAACCTAAAATTGATATTCATTCAGATTCTTTTTTATCAACGTGACAAAGGTAAAACAATGAGAACCTATAGCCTGCCTGAAGTCGACTATGCTGCACCAGAACCCTTTCTTCATTAAACTTCTCAGTAAAAGTGGAAGTTTCGAAAATATTTTCGATGCTTTTTTGATCAGCAAAGGATTTTTGCAAGAACACCATTGAAAAGTGTGTCGTTGCCATTTCTTTCTTTTTCTTCATCTTGCATTGTTCTAAACGAGTGATTGTGTATTATCCGGTTTCTTCGGCATTTGACATGTTACCCAAATTTATTTGGTTTTTTGAGTTAAAAAACATAATTTTTATTTATGAATTGTTTTTTACTTTTAACATAATTTAGATATGAACTAGTTTATCTGTTATGTTGTAGTTCATGTTTGAAGTAGTCTTCAAAAAATTTTTTAAGGATTGAAATTAGTGTCGACTATATTGAAAACTTATTAATCGATAATAAAAATCAATATTACAATGCATTTTAACTTACAAAACATAAATTTATTTTTTAACCAATCTTTAAAAATGCTTTAAAATAAAAATAAATTCAGAAACATATGGCAACCTTACCTAAATAAAAATACAGAAAATGTATAACACTCCCTTTTCTAGAAAAGAATATTGATTAAAATTCACAGAGTAGCTATTCCCATAAAAATAAATGAAAACATGTGGCATCCCTACCGAAATAGGAATAAATTTGAACTATTTTCTGGGACTAAATATCGATTAAAATTCTTTGCATAGCTTATCCAAAAAAATATAAAAACATGTGGCAACCCTAACTAAATAAAAATCATTTTGAACCATTTTTTGGAACTAAATATCGATTCAAATTCTTTGAGTAATTATTCTCAAAAAAATAAATAAATATGGAAACATGTGGCAACCCTATATACATAAATAAGAAAACATTTGAACCATTTTCTCTAACCAAATTTTGATAAAAAATATTTCAGTGCCTTTTCTTATAAGAATAAACATATGTATATAAAAACATGTGGCAACTCTACCGTAATAAAAATAAATTGAAACCATTTTCTAAAACCCAATAGCCCTACCTATTATTTAAAGTTCAAATCGTGGCTATTCTCATAAAAATAAATTAATACATAAACATATGGCAACCCTATCTAAATAAGAATATATTTGAACCATTTTTTGAAACCAAAATTTTGATAAAAAAAATAGTTTCATTGACTTTTCTTAAATAAATATTAATTAATAAAAATAATTAAAAATGCCTGGCAACTCTATATAAATACGAATAAATTTGCATGTTTTTCTCCAACCAAATGTCTTATCAATTTCTTTGAGTGGCTTATTTTACGAAAAATAAAATAATTATAAAAAAATATGGCAACACTACCTTAATAAAAATGAATTTGAAAACATTTCTAGAACCAAATGCTGATTAAAATACCACAATAAAAACTTTTAAAACAAACTTCAGAATGTCCCACTTTAATACAATAATTTGTAAATTTTCCTACAAGGCTTTTCGAATTTTACACTTAAGCACATCAAAGACAAATACGGTCCTCCACGTCTTCACAGCTTACAAAATAGTGCAGTGGTATAAGTGTTAAGTACAGCGCCACCCTACATAAAACCTCGGATATATTTATATGCGTTAACAAAGGATGTTTTTATGGCCTTCGGTTGGCTTTAAGCTGCCTGAAATCTCCTCGTCGTTAGACCATGCTCTAGTTAAATCAGCTTGCTGCTTTCTACTTTTCACGCACACACACACATATATATACATTTGCACTGAACATGTGTATTTATAGTAGGTAAGTACTTTTATTACTTAGTTATTCGCCACTTTGTAACGATGAGTGGCTGACCGACAACAACCATGACAACAACAACAACCAAGACAACAATGCTAACAAATAACGGGAGCATAGTGAAACAGGACCTAATAAACGACCTATTCAACTATAAAACTACACAGACTAGAGCAGATCAACACACGCATAAAAATAACAACAACAGCAGCCTCAACAATAAAAACAAGAGCGGTAGCTGCAAATTACCAGCGAATGCGGTGCAGTGGCATAATGAAGTAATGAAAAACGAAACACAATGTGTATACATTGTGAATAGCGGGGAAAAAGGTGAAAGGTCCCACAAAAGGAGGCGTAAAAATCAATGTACGCATCAATATTGCCTGGAAAATGCTGTGCGTGCATATATGTCTGTGTGTGCATCTGACCGCAAACTGAGTTCTGCTATGAAATTGCTGCAGCGACTGGTCGTAAGATTTATAATTAAATTGCCGTTGTCTGTAGCGGGAAAAGGCTGAGCTTAAAAATAGCCATCGCAACACGCGCAGCATGAACGCACGCACACACACAGCTGCACATGCTTACATATTACATTTACATGCTTGCGGCATGTGTTGGGATTATCTACATAAAAACATACAAGTTGCCTTGTTTCAGAGAATTTTTTTTGGTTTAAAGCTTTTTGAATACCTTGTATTACTGGGTATTACTGGAAACAATTTACTAACTCTTAACAAGCTATATTTTGCACACAATTCCAAGTAAAAAGTTATATTTTAGATTTTTTTCTATTTTGCTTTTTATTGTCGCGTCAGAAGTCAAACATTGAATGACAATAGCTTGATTAACTGTGAGCACTGAATTGTCTAAAATGCTCTTTAATGGCCAGGTTCATAGCGTGGCAATGACAAATTCATAAGAAATCTGGAGTTTATCGGATTCGTCAGGACAAATCTTGGCCTAGGCTTGTGTATAATAGCTACGTCTCCTTTAATTTGAGTATCTTAGGTGAAAAATAGGGCTAATACCTCATTTATTGGATATATGGTATCAAAAGTACTCGAAAGGCTTCTTTGCATGTTTTAAGCGTTTAAATATAGATTTTTAATTAGAAATGTAAGTAGATTATGTTAAAATTTCAGGTGTAATAAAGGGTGATTTTTTAAGAGCTTGATAACTTTTTTTTAAAAAAAAACGCATAAAATTTGCAAAATCTCATCGGTTCTTTATTTGAAACGTTAGATTGGTTCATGACATTTACTTTTTGAAGATAATTTCATTTAAATGTTGACCGCGGCTGCGTCTTAGGTGGTCCATTCGGAAAGTCCAATTTTGGGCAACTTTTTCGAGCATTTCGGCCGGAATAGCCCGAATTTCTTCGGAAATGTTGTCTTCCAAAGCTGGAATAGTTGCTGGCTTATTTCTGTAGACTTTAGACTTGACGTAGCCCCACAAAAAATAGTCTAAAGGCGTTAATCGCATGATCTTGGTGGCCAACTTACGGGTCCATTTCTTGAGATGAATTGTTGTCCGAAGTTTTCCCTCAAAATGGCCATAGAATCGCGAGCTGTGTGGCATGTAGCGCCATCTTGTTGAAACCACATGTCAACCAAGTTCAGTTCTTCCATTTTTGGCAACAAAAAGTTTGTTAGCATCGAACGATAGCGATCGCCATTCACCGTAACGTTGCGTCCAACAGCATCTTTGAAAATATACGGTCCAATGATTCCACCAGCGTACAAACCACACCAAACAGTGCATTTTTCGGGATGCATGGGCAGTTCTTGAACGGCTTCTGGTTGCTCTTCACCCCAAATGCGGCAATTTTGCTTATTTACGTAGCCATTCAACCAGAAATGAGCCTCATCGCTGAACAAAATTAAAGCGCGAAACACATTTCGAACCGAACACTGATTTTGGTAATAAAATTCAATGATTTGCAAGCGTTGCTCGTTAGTAAGTCTATTCATGATGAAATGTCAAAGCATACTGAGCATCTTTCTCTTTGACACCATGTCTGAAATCCCACGTGATCTGTCAAATACTAATGCATGAAAATCCTAACCTCAAAAAAATCACCCGTTAGTTTCAAATTGTAATATTCAGTAGTCGATAAAGTCTTTTCATATTTCTATTCAATAATCAACTTATTTTTCTTTACATTTATACTAATAAATAAATAAATAAATACGAGGTTTGACAATTAAGTAATGAGACAGATTTTATTGCCGCGCTTGTGGTATACCTGTGACCTTGAAATTCCCTTTCTCTTTACCCGGCATCTCTTTCCACTCTATTGATATACGTGCCATCGCTCTAGCTTGTTTAATTCTCCTGCTGCGTCAAGTTGAGTAGACGTGTGTTTGTAGTGCGCGTCACGAAAATGGAAAAACGAAATCAAGAGCAACGCGTCGCGATAAAAGTTTGCGCCAGATTCGGCGAAACAGCTTCGGAAACGTACGCTAAAATTGTAAGAGTGTATGGTAATAGTGCTCTTAGACCCGGAAACCAAACGCCAAAGCTCACAATGGTTGTCTCCGCGCGCCCCCCGCCCGAAAAAAGCTCGCATGGACAAGTCGAAGGTGAAAACGATGATTATTGCCTTTTTTGATAGCCGTGGAATCGTCCACAAAGAATTCGTTCCACCAGGGAAAACTGTGAATCAAGTCTATTATTGCCAAATACTCGAAAGATTGCGAAAACGAGTCAACAGGGTGCGCCCAGTCATCGCTCGTAACTGGATCCTTCATCACGACAACGCGCAGTGCCACACCGCCCTCAGCATGTCCCAGTATTTGGCCTCCAAAGGGATCGCCGTGTTGCAACAGCCACCTTATTCGCCCGACATGTCACCCTGTGACTTTTTTTGTTTCTTAAAACAAAATCGGTGGTCAAAGGAACCCATTTCAAGCCGATTACGGACATCCAGGCGGCCGAGACGAGGGTACTCGCGGACATCCCAGTCGAAGCGTTCCAGAAATGTTACGAAGCATGGAAAACGCGCTGGAATCGCTGTATAGCTGCCCAAGGAGACAACTTTGAAGGCGATGGCAGAGTTGTAGAATAATTTTCAAATACACGGTTTTTATGGAATCAGTCGCATTACTTAATTGTCATACCTCGTATATACCATTTTGGTCGAACCATTGTTGTGCTACACGAACTGATACAACATTGTCTCTGTAAATTTGACAAAATTTCATTGCTGGCTTGAGTGGCATTATTCCCTTTCTTATATAAAAATTTTTAAATATAGCGAATTTCTTCATTATTTTCATTCATTTTTGAACAGCTGTAAATTTTTTTTTCAACTTCCCCCAATTTAATTTTTTTGTTAAATGTAGCTTAAAATCTTATATGACACAATGTGATTGGTAGCACTGGAGATATACGACTGCAGCTACATCTATTTATAAAATACGAAAAGACTTTTTCGACTACAATTTCTAATGGCCGGTGGTGATCTCTTTGTATGTAAGATGATGATACTAGGGTTATCATGAGCCCAAGCACCTGTCCTTATGAATCGGTGTTACAAAGCGATAGTCAAGTTAATACTTACGGTGTTTGAAGTGGTAGACTTCTGGTAGTAAAATCTCATACAAGCAATCGCTTGGGAGAATAGAACGACTTGCTGCTATCTATGTATATAATGAGAGCACTAAGAATCACTCAACGGCTGAACTTTAAATGCTATTCAACCTGCCACCAATTGAAATTGTAGTGGAATTGTAGCTGCTACTTTGGCGGCGTTAAGTGAACTTTCCACAATAACCTCCGTCCATAGCTCAATAGGCAAGAGATCAGTGCATAAATTAAATTAGATCACATGCCCTCATGCTTTATCTGGGAGAGAGGTTTACAAGTTACCCTAAAAGAGTGGGGATGGCGCAGGAGCACGCGACACACCTGTGAAACTTTTAAGGTATACACTTACGTATTAATAATGGATGATGGAGTGAGCCCAGAGATCTATGGTTCATCGCGGAGCTAGACTACAAGCGAGTTTTCAAGCTTCTTGTATACTCCAATATCTGCCAGACAGAACTCTTCGCGAATTGCTAGAGTTGCTATGCGCTTGTCTGTGGAACCAGTTCAGAGAATTCAAGTCGGTAAAATCGGTACCCAATGAAACTTTCGAAAGGACTGATAGACGGATCAGCGTGTGGTGGAATGTCTTAGGCGCATGCAGGAACGCAAGGCAGTTATTGGCCTAGCCACAGATCACAACGTACTGGCGTCACATGCGAGCCGTATAGGCATTATTAACATGACACACATGGAAAATGCAGGGAAGTAGGTTTGAGAGAAACGCTGGAACACCTTCTCCGCTTATGTCGGCCTTATTTAGAATTTGGCCTCGATAATTAGGACCTTCACAGTCCAATGGACTGGATGAAGTATCAGTCTTAGATATAAGGTCACTTTTAAGCTTCATAAAAAGTGTTGACGTTCTGTACGACGTAAATTTCAGCTCATATTAATAATGAACATCTAACTGGCATTACTAAAGACTTGATGGTCAATGTATGGCGTGACAGCTCGCCAGTGTAACTTAGCAAATCTGGATATATACGCTTGGCTTACATGGACTGGATCTACTGTACAAGGAGATCTAATGTTCAGGTTCACAGCTGAAAACAATGTATTACGCTTTAATCACTATTTCTGGCAGAACCCTTTATGAAATGTTGAATCCTCTCTTACTACACACAACATTATGTACCGCTGGACTTTGCCTTATGTAAGATTTCACCTAAAATTGCTACTGCCATTAGTATTCGTGCCACATACGGTAACTTCCGGTTTCCTTGCGGAGTACATTTAGGACACATAAACAAATGGCAGCCTGAAGTACAGCATTATGCAAAGCGTCTAATGGTTGGACGTGAACGACAAACAAATACGCAGGAAAACAACAAAAACGATGACGACAGAAATAGGGACAGCGACAATAACGGTGACAGCGATGGCGACGGCGACGCCGACAAATGACGAATGTGAAATGACGTTTTGCTGACAGTTTCGATTGCCTCGCAGACGCGTTGTTGGCCAAAAGGGCGGTGCAAAACTGGAACATGTGTACCAAATCCATGTAAAGTGGTAAAAGTGTGTGAGTAGGCTTGTAAGTTGTCATGTAAACAAGCTGAAAGAAAACTGGCAATGACGTCAAAGCAAAGCGCGGCGTTGTTTAGAAGCGAAATCAAAGCAGTTTATGGGACGCTATTAGGTTGAGAGAGTGAGGGGGAGAGCGTGTTAACGGAGGGCTAAGTGTAGCTGAGTGGAGTGAAATATTTGATTTCCGGTTTATGAATATACCAATTATAGAATTACATATGTATGTATGTCAACGATAAGCGCAGTTGTGTGAAATGGTTGTGGCAGTGCAAGTATGGCTGTTGATTTATAGGTGTACGTGTATGTGAATACGAAAATTTAACACAAAGCAAGCAACAATTCGTGGCCTGAAACCAGCTTGAAACCGTAGAACTTTTTGTTATTTTGCATATGCAATAGATAATGTAAATTTATCTGCAAAAGTATATATGATAATATGCGTGTTTGTAATTGCCAGCAAACGAAGCGGCGTCTAAAGGAAGCGGATATGTATATCAGTGGCATAAACACGGGCGGAAACGAATTTTTGTTTGCGATGTTGACAGCAGCCAACACACACACACACACACCGAGCGAAGTACAAGTGTGTGCTATTTATAGGTCAGCCAAAATGATAGCAATATGTTTGTAAGTGTATGTGTGTGTGGAAAGTCGGTGCTGCATAAAATGTTTGCTTTTGTACGCCTATCTTTATGCTTGTCTATGCATATGTGGGAAAATATGTTTACACGAGTGCGTTTTGGCATAGCATTTGCATATTTGAAGACGCCTTTAGGCGTATATTTTGGCACCAGTGTGAGACAAATACACAATAAATTGACGCAAAGCGCTCGGCACACAATTGGAAAAAGCAGGCACTTATACACAGATGATGTTTACTCAACACAGACCTACACGGGCACATGCATAAATATGTTTATACACACTCATATGCTGTAATAACAGCACTTAATGCGTTTGTGTAGCATACCTTTAGGCACTAAGACGTATGTCGTCATTGCTTGCAGGCTGCTTTGTGTTGTTTTTAGTTGTAGCTACGACAGGCGTACATACTTACATACATGCATACATACATATGTATATATTCAACCCTGCATACATACAAATATATGTACATAAGTATAGATAAGTATGCGTGTATATACCGGATACTGGCTACTGAATTAATGTCCATACATTTGCTTTAAAGCTTACTGCTTGTATTGTCACTGCATTATTCTTGCTTTGTAGTGTTGATTTCGGTGCGTACTCCACACAGTCACACACACAAGTGTAACTTTGTGTATACGCGTACGTCATGGCCTTTGTTTATTTGTTTGCCTTTGATTTTCCTTATGTTTATTTAAGATTTAAATAAATTCAAGTTTATTTATATAAGATTTGCTGGCCACCCACGCTGCACACCAACAACAAAACAGTGTTTTAAGCCCACACAAGTTTGCATTGACTGTGAAACCTTTTAGAGCGCGTTAACAACAACAACAACAACACGGTTTAAGTTGAATTTGCAGGAATAGTGCGGTTTTGAGTTAAGTGCCGCTCGCCGCCTTCTATGACTTAATAGCGTTGCGCAGTATTGAGAAAAAAAAACTGTAAAACAACAAAAACAAAGGCACATCCGCGTATAAATTCCTGCCATACTTGGTGAGGTATTCCAAAAAAAAAAGAAAAAAAAATTGAGATCCAATGGATAACGCAAAAATTTTTCGCGATTGTCCTTCGTCTATTTTGCATATTTCACTCCCTTTTTAACTCACTGTCTCTTTTTATGGTGTGTGCAATTTTTTATTGGTCTTGAATTTGAAGTGCTTTTAGCAGCGAAAGGCAAATAAATACGAGAAAAAATGCGCGCACCGAAAATACACAAATTGAGAGTAATGGACCAGCGCAGGGACATAAATAAAAAGGTGGAAAAAAATGCAAGTGACTAAAATTTAATGTTAAGCTTTAGCTAGTTCTAATTTATGGAGGATTTACTAGCATATAGTGGGCCTTTTGCACTAAATTCCGTGCATCTTTGTATCTTAGACTTAGATCTTAGATTAGTCTATAATTTTTGAAACTAAGAACAATAATAGTAGTATAAGAATATAATATGGAATATGCAGATAATATAACAAAAATGAAAGGAAAAATAATTGGTGGTAGTAGTAAAATTATTCAGAACCAGAAAATTAGAATATAATTTTTTTAAAACATGTTTTCGACAGTCATATTTAAAAAATGCCGTTTTGAAACGTTTAGTGGCGCATTCTTTACATTTTTGAGAAATTTTATCACAATAATATTGTAAATATAGATGTACAGATGTCAATGAGCACAAGCCTTCTGTCCTCTGTTAAAAAGCAGATGATTTGAAGTGAGAATTTTTGTTTGAAAATAAGGGTGCTTTTTCGAAATTAAGGAATTACATGGGTTTACGGGTTTCAAAACTAAATGTTTTTTATTGTCTTATTAAACTCCAAAACACCTTTAGAATATTGTCCTACATTTTCAAGTTGATCCAAGTCATAGTTTTATGGATAAACTCTTCAGAACTTGTGCGCTCGAGGCTAGCTAGGCTAAATGCGCCGGCTTTAAACGCGTTTTTCTCGAAACTATGTTTTTGAAGTCGGGTGACAAGAATTCGCAAGAACAACTCATGAAATTCTACACAGGACTTTGAGATACGATTCTTAAGGACTTGAAAGAAGGTTTTTTTCCGATCACTACTATTTAAAAAAATATGTTGTGAAATTTTAATTTTTTTTAATGTCTGTCAAATATCCAATTTTGAGTTTTTTTCCTTCGTCGTACTTCTAAGTTAAGGTTTTAACTAAAAAGTGTATTTTTTCACTTTGGATGATTTTATAAGGAGTTATTCTGCCAACGCGGGTGCATCTTTTTCCGAGGGGTCACTGGAAGTGGCGTCGCTACGGCCGAGTTAAAAATATTTTTTCCAAAATTTTTAGAATTTCTTTGTTAATAGTGTACGTGTGTAGCGAAAAAAAAATTCTTATAAAATATGTTATTTTTTATATGAGAAAAAATTTCTGTAAAACGGCTGTGTTTTTTATCCGTGAAAACCCATGTAACCCCTTAAGTCAAAATTAGGTGAACAAATTAATTTTATTAAGTAAAAATGCACTATGTTTTCGGGACATAAAAACATAAATTTACACCCAATTTTTTAAGAAAAAATAAAAATCAAAAATTAAATTTTTGGAATTTTCTCATAAAGTTTGAGGTTATGTTGAAAAAGTATAATGAAAAATTTGAAGTTTATTATACTTTGCTTTGCAACTTTGCTATTCAAGATTTTTCCACAGTACTTTCACTTTTTGCCGGAAAATAAAATAAACCATTATTTACCTTTAAATGTTCAAACGCCCCGTCTTTAGCACTTTCGGACTACAGATCGCATTTTTTTTGATTTTTGTTATATTATCTACCTTTAGCTTACTCAATATAATTTTTCATTTTTTTACCATTTTTATAGGCTTCAGCATTGGGTTATCGCTATATATGCCAAATCAAAATATGGAATAGATCTGTTGCAATATATGTACATAGATTCAATTTTTTTAATTTCTATCATTTTAATGAATTTTCTACAAAAAGTACGCATTTAACATGGAAATGTTATTCACAGTAAGAATATGAAAATTCTGTTTTAGTGTGCTGAGAAATCGTAGCACTGGCGAAAAACGCCGTCTTATTCTACTTTAGAACATAAAGCAGCATTAGTTGAGACATACATACATCTATATTAGATGTACGCAGATTTGGTGTTTCAACCTTCAGTGTAAGCATTTTCGAAACTCTTTTTGAGTCCGTTGTAAAACTTTCAAACAGCAATAATGTATTAATGGGTATTTTCCGTGACTTGAAAGAGCACATACCTTGTGAATGTATATTATAACGATGTTCAATATATACATACATATATATATGTGTAGGAGTATGTGTTTATATGGAACCAGACGTCATTCCGTATAAAAATATATTCCTTTTGCGATAGACAATTACAAATCATAGATTCCTAGCATGTGAATTCTAATGCGCAATTCCAAAGAAATGGAGAATAAGTAACAGATATAACCCGTAATTGAATTTTCGGAAAACCTATGATGAATTGACCGATTAAAGCCACCATTTTAGAGATTTCGAATGAAATATATAAGATGCTAAGCTGAAGAAATATTCCATTGTACACTTAAATATTATTCTTAGACGATTAATATAAATTGGGAATATTTGTCTGCAAAGTAGAAGATGTATAGTTATTATTTTTGCCAGGTCACTTGCTCAGTAATAATAAATTCAAAGTTTACCTTCAATTTGTCTCAAGTGTAATCACTAAGTCGATAAGTGAGCTGCTTTGGTAAAGCCGAAAGTGGGGTGAGATCTTTCATAAAGAGGATAAGATTTAGCTTCCTATAGACAAGAGACTATACCAAAATTAACTCCAATCTTGTCTGATTTCAAAGCAAAATTGCGGCTTGCAGTCATCAAGACAGATATACCCAAATGCTCAGACACTGGTTGTATCAATTGAAATTGATTTATCAATATCAGTGAAGACTTTCTTGTGATTTTTAAAAGCCTAGCGATCATAATATAATTATTTAAGAACTTAAAAGCTTCTTTAAAGCTAATGCATATATACATATACTACATATATATGTAGCAAATAAAAAATGTGGATATTTATTCATATACTACATATATATATAAATATCCACATTTTTTATTTGCTACATGATCGAAAAATCAGAACCGAAAAACGCTGACAGACCTCAAGCACTCGACTGCGAGTCAAATAATTCACTTTTTCCTTTTAACTATTGAACTGCAAGTCAGTGACCCACTTATCAACCAAGCCACACTCAGCAGCCACTTTTCTATCAAACACACACTTACTCACACAAGCGCTTCTACTACACTATAGACACACTCAAAAGCTTGTAGTGTGCTTGCACCAAAAAAAGTATTGGAAAAAAAGAAACACCGTTACTACGAGTATTTGCTGCATCAGCAGATTTTTTGCTCATACCAATAAGCACATATTTGTATGTGTCACTATGGGCATGTATGTGTGTGTGGGTGCTTAAACAAGCCAACTACAATGTAGAAGCTCATTAGTGCTCTTGCAGCCGTCAATCAATTTCGCTAACTGTTGTAATTCACTATTTTCGTTCGTCGAGCAAAGTGCTTAGCCCACTTTTTGGCATAAACATGCAGGCATATGTATGTGTGTGTGTATAGCTGAGTGCCGCTGTTTTGTATTGTATGTGTGGCTTGGTCTTTTCTGGCACTTATGCTTTCAAACTGCCTTGTCAACTGACATATCAATACGACAACAACAATGTATCCTTGTGCTGATGGCGAAGAAAACGCAGACGATGGCGCGGGAGAGGTGGAAGAGAAAAGTGACGAAGACAAGTCAGCAGCGTCGGCATCATACATCATTGCTAATATGCGCAAGTATGAGTGGCTGTTTGCTGGCGTTGGTGGCCAATATTGTGGCGCACACATACACTCATACATATGTTTATTTATGTGATATGTGTATGTATGTATGTATTTGGACGTCACACCCTTTTATTCGACTTGTGCTTTGTCATCATCATCACATAATCATCGTTGTCACTTGCGCTTGTCAATATTGTTGACATTAATTTCAACTTATTAAGTAGTTGTACACTACTACAACACACACACATATGCATACATACATGCATATGTACATGAATAGTTAGAGGATATGTGAATCTTGTGCACTCACTCGTGAATGTTTGCATTTTTATGATTTTTTGTTTGTGGATTTAAAGTGACTTGTATTATGGCAATAAAAAGTTGACTGGATTTGCGCCTTTCACATTTTTGGTGGATAATGTTAAATTATTTTATTATGTCATATGGTTTACGTAGCCTGTTCTAATCCTAGTTGTTCTTAAGAAACCAAGTTACTTTCCATTTGGTTTGTTTAAAGGAGTCTACGTCTTTTCTTACCCGTCCTAGTAAACAGCGTATAGCATACTTTTGGGGGTGAAATCGGAAGACTTATAGTATTATAACTTTTAATAAAAATCCTGAATATAACTCGAGATCTTAAAGAATATTAGAGTAATTATAGGAGAGTATCGATACTGAAATCATAAAAGACAGTAGTTATAAGTGGGTCATTATGTTGTAAGACACCGGAATAATTTGTACTCCTAAATTTTCAGATAGTGAAGCACTCAACACAGCTAAAAGTACTAAACCGAGATATAAAATGGGTATAAAACGGTTGTAAAACAGGTAAAAAACGGGTATGAAACGTGTATGAAACGGGTATTTTAGAAGGTAAAGTGAAATTTTTGCTTCTCTTTACCCTTCAGAAATTCTGTCTACAGAAAAGTATGGCTACTCTAAGCTGGCGCTCTACCAGTGTAAATTTGTAAGTATTGCAGCAGAGATGTCTCAAATATTACTTCCATGTAACAAAGCTATCATAAATCTTGAGAAAAATGAAAACTCAAGTAAAGCTTATAATATTCAGCATATCGAAAATGCAAATTTAAGATTTTATAGTTTTTCTCCAAAATTTCATTTTTCACTTTGCGCGCTCTATTAGGGCTGTTTGTGTGCTTTCTTCAATATTAAACCAACCAAGCAATTTTCACTTTTCAAAGGCAATATGTGTAGCAGACATGCAGAGAACAACAATAAACATACAGGTAGTGCGTAGTAATTTAAAATCACTTTCACTTTCTTTGACTTCCCTTCGTTTCACACATTTTATCTTCTTCTTCTTCTCCTGCTTCACTGCATGCACTTTTATTACAATCTGCTTTGAGTATTTGTATATTTACTATCTTATCCATATGTGCGTGCACTAGTGCATGTGTTTGCTGTTGTTGTTGTTTATTGTTATTTATGTTCCATTACTTTTAACCTGCAGCAGCATTTTCAATTTCCTCGCACTCAAAAACACAAGCGCACACACATGCATGCAGGAATAAGCAAAAATAAAAAAGTGTTGCATACAACTAGGCGTTCAATAAACACACGCCGCCTTAGTATTGGCTCACAGTTGGAGCGTTTGTTCATATGTATGTGTAGAGTGGCATGTTTGCAAGCACTGCAACATTTTTACACTGTTCAATAGTTGTAACTGGAAGAAAAGGGAGAAAAGCTAGCGCAAACATACACACACAGTTCTGGAGCGTATGCTGCGCTGTTGCAACATTTTTGCTTCCCAATCAAATACAATTTTCTATTTGCTGACTTTTTATGACTTTTTTAGCACATTTTCGCCTTCCTTGTGCAAAGTTCGCATTGAAAATTGCACAAAGTTGCAACACTTTGACACAAATTCACTTTCGAGCACACTTGCAGTAATTGCACTTTGCCGACAATAATATTTTATAATGCGACATAAATGGCTTGGTGTGTGTGCTAAAGCAACTCTGCATTGAATGAATATATTAGTGGAATAATTGCAGTTCTTCCAGATAGCATAAGGGATTTTGAGAACTCTCCAGAGCTTCGAATTAGCTGAAAGTAAGTAGGGTCAATGTAGGAAGCGGAGCGTAAAGTGTGACCTCAACCTATGTTCTTTACTTTCTAATTCATTTTTGATTCAACTTAGTGCGTTTTGGAATTAGTGTCAATTTTGTCAATTTTGTCTAAAATATTTTACTTCTGTTCAGCTTGAGGCGATCGAGCAGCTAGTCAGTGCTAGATGGAAAGCAATAGTTTAAATATAAACGTATCAAAAATGGTTCTGAGGTGAAGAACCTTGGGAGGGAAAATTACATTCCGAAATACTTCTAATTTCGCAGAGCAAAACGCTATTGAAACGTTCTTTTATACTCCGCTGCTTCGTCATGCTGGTCACATAGTTTTAAGAATTTATAGATCTTTTAGAAAAAGTATAATTTTATTGATCTAAATTTTGACACATAACTTGGATAAGCAGATACATCGTTAGCTCCTTTAGTTCAAGAAGAGGGTATAACATATGTGAGTTGATTTGTTGATAGAATAGAATTTTATATCGTCAGAATCGATACAATTATCTACGAAGCTCTGGAACCGATTTTACTTCAGATTGATTATTTCAGTGAGAGTTTAAGTTGAAATTTTTTTTTTTTGAAGGAATACAAGTTTGAAGTCGGACGTAAATGGGTGTTCGGGCTGTCCAAATCTCATACTAATACTGAGCTTAAAACACAAAATTTGGATACATCAGTACAAAAATAATGTTGATAGATTTGCAAGAGACAGGTAGAGAGTGGTAGATAAAATAAGCGTGAGAAAGATACAAAAAGAAAAAGACGTAGAGAGTAAGAGAGAACAAAGCAAGAAGAAGGAAAGACTGAGTAGAGAGAGAGAGAGAGAGCGACAGAGAAAAAAACTAAAAGAGAAAGAGAAGATAATTTGCTAAAATTAATTTCAAAAGCTGATTAAAATACATTCTCGAAGACATTTTTCTGGTTTTTTTGTAATATGATACATATAGGTAAGTCTTATGGAACATATTCGCTTTTCGCAAGAGATAGGAAGAGAAAAAGAGTTAAAATGTGTACCGTTAGAGGCAAAAAAGAGGACAAGAAAAAAATAAAGACATAGAGAGAGGGAAAACGAGCGAAAGATAAAGAAAAGTTTATCAGAGAGAGAGAGAGAGAGAGAGAGAGAAAAACCAGCAGAGAAACAGGAGAGACAATGCCAAAATTACTTTCAAAAACTGATTAAACCACATTTTCGAAGAATTTGATTTGTCAATATTTTTTTTTTTTTTTTTTTTATAATATGACGCACAAATCTTATGAAAGCTAGTCTATTTAATAATTTTCCAGAGACAGAAAAGGGAAAGCAGGTTAAATGTGACGGTAGAGAGACAAAAAAAGAAGGCAAAAGAGAGTGCAAAAGAAAAAGCGGGAAAGGAGAACGAGTAAGAGAGGAAGAAAAGTGAGCAACGACAGAGAGAGAGGGAGACAGATAAAAACCAACAGAGAAAGGGAAGAACTGCTTAAGCTACATTCAAAGCTGATTAATTTTACTGACTTTGTTGTAATATGGTGCACGAATCTGATGGATAAATAGGCTATTTTCAAACAAAATTTGATACCAGAGAAAACACGCGGAGGCGCTATAAAGCCTGCATAAAAAATATCAGCGTGACTAATGACTTGGAGACATCGATCCGAAATTTTTCATGCGGCTTTTTCTTTTCAAGAAGCTGCTCATTTGTCGTAAATGTCGTTATCGGCCCACTATGGCATGTTGGTGCCATACAAAGTGAACGATCGAAATCAAGTTCTTGTATGAAAAACTTTCTTATTTGACGAGATATTTTCACGAAACTCGGCATGGATTATTATCTAAAGAAATTGAATAATATCTGAAGAAATAGTTAAGATCTAATTAGTATAGCATATAGTTTTCATACAAACTAAACTATTGAAATCATTGTATGGAAAACATTTTCATTTAAGAATATTCAAATTTAACTGAAAATATATAAGTTTTTACTCTAAACTTAAAAAATTCGGAGAAAACGCTTTTTACTGGTGTTTCTAATGTAGACATTGAAATGGTATGCATTTTATATAAGTTCACAAATATATATCTGTTCTTTTGATGTCAAGGTTACTACTGTAACCTATAAAGCCATACTTTATACCAGATTTTGAAGTTAGGAACGCTAACCGATTTGTTTTGTGGAGAAAGTTTCGACTACAGAACTTAAAATAAACTGCAGTAACTATTTGTCTAAATTTTAAATTATTTTTATTTTAATTAAAAACAAAATTTATAATAAATTCCAACTACACAAAACAAATATTATTATTGTTAATTTATTTTTTTATTATTTATTATTAATTTTAATTTTCATACACAAATAAACTAAATTGAAGGCACTATTTACACTCGGCAAGCATAATAAAATTTAATTAAAAATTAAACTATTTTATTCAAATTTAATTGGCATACAATTCTCAAAATGAGTCAAATAATTGGTGAAACGAAATTATATTTGCCGTTGCCATAAACAACGCTTTGAGCGCACCGAAGAGTGAAGGAGCAAATTTCTAAGCGCCATGCTTTCGTCTTGCTACAACTACACCAACACAAACATAAATAAATAAATAGGTAAATATACACCTGCCGTGGCGAACAAAAGCATTTCGCCTGAGTAAGCAGTCACTCAATTAAATAATATTTGTCTGAGTAATTTCATTGTCAATAACACTCGTTGCAGAATGCGAGCATACGAAGTATACAGCAATTTGCACACGCAAATCGCACAAACCGAGAGTAGCATGTCGTCTGCAGAGTCATAAATGTGGAAAAATATTTGAACTGATTTGTGTCGAATTGCCGCAATTATCATGCATGAACCTGTATGTGCATGTTTAGACCTGTGTTTACATGCGTCAATTTGCTGTAAGCGTAGATCCAACATTTCATGAAATTTGACATGCAAAAAAGGAAAGCAAAAACAAATTTCAAATTGTACGAATATTTTTCCGCACCACTGTGCGACATGAAACCCGAGCACAAAATCAATTTGTCTGTAAATTTCGTAGACGCACATAAAATATCAATTTTCTGTATACAAATTTTATTTGCTCCTGCCGCGCTACATAGTTTGCATAAGGCCAGGCGGTGTGGCACACAAAAGGAAAATATGGAAAAATAAATCAAATTATTGCAAGAATTTTTCATCTTTCATCTTTTCAACGACATTGGCCATTCAGTGCGGGCGCAGCAACGTTGCCACCCTGCACACTTTTTCAGCTGATGCCTTCATTAAATTTAACTTTGTAATTTAAGCCGAACGCAGAAAAAAATGGAAAAATATGAAAAGAAGAACGCTTCAACACGCAGACAGACAGACACAAGAAATTACACAGACTAAAAATGGGAAAAATAAAAAACAAAAATAAAAGTGAGTGAGCCCCAAAATGGCAGGCGTGGTGGAAATTCACAAATTTCTCGCAAAAATTCCTGACTTTCCAATTTATTTTTTTCCCCATTCTTCGGCAAGCGTTTGTGCCTCGCAATTACACTTTGAATTCCTGCGTTATTGAGTTTCGATCTGCGCACACGGCTACGCATCTTATATGATTTCTTTATTATTTTCGCTATTCGATGGTTTGGGCGTCTGTGCGGAATATTAAATTAGCTTGCCTAAAAGTATGCTGCGAAAGTCGGAAATTGAAATTTACAGCATATCAAAACTGTACTCTGCAGCTAAGGCTGTTTGGCCACCACTCGGCTTTAAATGGAAAACTATTTACCAAGTATTTTCTTGAATAATTTAGTTGGTGTGTAAGTGAAATGGCATGCTAAGGCGTAGCATAGTTTTCGGCGTGAAGCAAAGTTGAGAGTATGAATATGAATATTCAACGGAAGGCTTTTGTTGGAGCTCATGCGCATGAAGAAGATGAGAATTTGTGAGTTCTTGAAAACAAATTTTATTTACTTGCATAATTTAAATAAAAATAGAATTGTTAGTCTATATGTATGTATGTATATATGTACATATGTATGTATAATTTTTATATGTAACCTGTTTTATGTGTAAAGGACATAACTATTTGCACATGAAATCTTTAGTTTATTAATTAAATAGTATATTAGAGCCTGCAACTCAATGAATACAGACAATATTAGAAACAGAATTGAAAGCGACATCACAGTAAAGCCTAGGCATTTCTAGAGGAGCTTAATATGGAAGATTCGTGAGAGTTTATACAGAAGTTTTTAAAAATAAGCCCCTTTTTCACAACATAAACCAAAAATTTCTTTTAATTGGTAATTATTACATAAGAAAAAAATCAAGGGAAACGTTGCCTACATTTAGGCGTCACCGAACATTTTCTCTGTAAACTCGATTTAATGAACAAATCAGATTCATCAAAGGAAATCTAAGGCCAAATGTTGAAAAAATATGAAAAAATTAATTTAGAAATATGGAAAATAGAAAAAATGAAGCTCCAAAACAATTTCTTTGTTATATATAATATAAAATTTTTTTAAATGCAAATAATGTTATGTTTTTAAAGGTTTGGCCAATAATGGATTTGACAAGGGTTGCCACCTTTTTCTATTTTCTAAATCAAATTGTTTTGCAAGAATGCACAAATCAAAATGGACGCTTAATAATAGTATTTTTTAACAAAATTACTAATCTATTTTAGCAATGGTGTTGCCATCTCTTTAAAAATAAAAATTATTACAATAAAAAATATGTCTATAAAATTTATTTTTCATTTTGTACAGAATTAGAATTTGAAAGATTAAGTTTTATTGGTAGAAAAAAAAATTCAACAGGGTTGCCATTAAAAAAATTAAAATTTTCGATTTTTATTGAAGTTGAAAAGTTTTTAGAAGGGTTACCATTAAAAAAAATAAAAAATTATATTGCAATTAAAAATTTTTTAACAGGGTTGCCATTATAAAAAAAAATAAAATGTTCGACTTTTATCGCAGCCAAACAATTTTTAATTTGAAAATTTCAATTTTTATTGCATCTAAAAAATTTTACAGGGTTGGCGTTAATAAATAATTAAAATTTTCGACTTTTATGGCAACTAAAAAAATTTTAGCAGGGTTGCCACTAATACAAAATTAAAATATTCGACTTTTATGGCAGCCAAAAAAATTTTAACAGGGTTACCATTAATGCAAAATTAATATTGTCCAATTTTATTGCAGCTAAAAGCAAAACCCAAACGTGAAAAAGAGCACAAATACTTAGAAAGCGTGCTTGCTGCCTAGCAAAATATTAACAGCGTTGCCAACTATGTTCACATTTCGTTGAGTTTGAAAAACTAGCACTAAGCTCAAATACATTTCGTTTTTTTAATTGAAACATAGACAGGAGAGTACAAGAAATTTAAACAAATACACCCATAAACATTTACGCATATATATACATATATAATTCCACTTGACTTCCAGCCTACGACTGCGTCAATGATCAGTCATGGGCTTAACCGTCCCCGCTACAATGTGTAATGCCAAAGCGGCAACGGTTTTGTTATTGTAAACTGTCGCTCGGTGACAGCCATTAACAATGCGAGAACGTGAGAGCGCGAAGCCGCACTAATTCACCGTTATACGGCATACAACTGAATAATTAATTCAAAGTTTAACAAGCAATCGCCCATTGACTGTTGGCGGTTGGCAGCTAAGCAGCGAACAGCAGCGTTGATGATAACAGCAACATAACGGTCGTAATGTTATTAATGATAATGATGCGAATGCCAGCGGTGAGGCATACTATTAGGCGCGCAAACACTACACAAACGCAAGCGCTAATAAATCAGCCGGCACTAGGTGAGTGCTGTGAAGCGGTTAAGGCTGTTTAGTAGTATGTCGCAAAGTGTGGCTGTGCGTGTGTGTGTGTTTGTGCGTAAGTGAAATGAAATTATTTATGTATTCAACGTTTTAATAAGCGTCTTGATAATTAAGCGCTTGCGGGCCTTTTACATGCGCGAACCTTCATGCATATCTATGTGTGTATGTATGTGTGCTTTTTGTTGCTTAAATGGCAAGCTGCTTTTGTATGCAAGCCATTGTTGCGGCGGCTAAAACCTTTGAATATCATGTTAAGCGCACTTCATGCATTGCCGTGGCAGCTGCCGTTCGCCGTATTGGCGCTTTATTAGGCGCAAGAGCTTGAACTGCCGCCTTTCACCTTTAACACAGCTGCCTGCTGGCCTTTGTATGCCGCTCTTCATCTATGCTTAACACATTCACGTACGTGTTTGTGGCTGGTGCGCGTGTGCGTGTGTGTGTGCCGGCTGATTGCCCTGACACTCAAGTGGATTAGCATAGGCGTTAATTAGCGAATTATCATTTATAAAGCTTAGCACTGCACATGTATGCGATGTACTTTGCTGATTACCACACGCTTATGAATAGAAGTTATGCTTGTACAAATGTGTATATTATACATATGTATGTGTAACTGTTTAAATAGGATAATATAAGGTAGTCAATTACCAATTGAGTTGTTCTCACATTATTATGTGACACTAATACTCTAGTTAAAAAATTAATAATTTATTAGGTTATATCAACGCAGGGCTGTTTTGTATGCTAAACAGTATTGTGCTCTATTCTGGCAGTAATGGAAATATTTGTAAGTATTCGACGTTGAATGTGTATGAAAATTAAAGTATTAAAGCTAACATAAACAAAAATTTTGTAGTGGATTCACAACTCGATTCACTATATTTAGACGTGTCAGCCAGTGTCTTCCAAGCTTGAAGGGTTCGGTAACTACGGGAGGATACAGAGAGCAATTACATATACCGATAACCAGGCGGCATTGCTAGCTTTATTGAGGCCACAGATTAATTCTGGTGTAACGAAAAATGGCAGGCAGGCCTTAAACTCACTGGCCGGTCAATTCTACTTGTCTATAATTTGAATTCGCCGTGATAGAAACATTTGCGGCAACGGAAAGGCAGTTAAAGCTGCGAGCTTCTTTAGACTAATCGAGGCAGAGTCAACAATACTGTGAGCAAAAAGTAGTAAGACTTTTAAATTGAAATTTCGCGCGAAACCCCATTCATCGAAATTTTTTTTTCTGGGTTGGTATTTGTGCCAAAAGTCACATCAAATAACCAAATTTCTGGTGAAGAAATGATCAGAATTTTGGAAAAGGCCTTAGATGATAATTATTTTTCACGGGAAAGTGTGTTTGATTGCTACAAATTATTCAAAGAGGAACGAGAACGAGTTGATGAAGAACCATGTCCAGGATGGCCATCCACATCAACTGATGATCAACACGTAAACAAGATAAAGAATTGGTGCTTGAGAAGCGACTATCAACATTCAGAAATCTTACTGGCATCTTCCTGCTACGATCCAAAGACAGACGATCAATATGTCAAATTATCTACGCGCATTTACGGATATTCCGGAAATTGAATTTTACAACTGTTTGGAGTATTAGAAAACCGTTGACACAAGTGTATTGGAGCCAAGGTGGATTATCTCAAGGGGAACGACATAGATTTTAAATAATAAATTAAGAATTTTAATATTATTTAAGAGATAATTTCACTTTATAGGAATGTAAGCAAGTGCGATTTCAGGAAACATCTAGGTTTATTAGTCACACTTAAGTCTAGCGCTGAATTTGCACTATTTGCACTCGGTGCTCGCGTAGACAGCGGCGGGTTCTGACGGACGGCAAAGTTTCAAACATAAAATAATATTTTTTCACATATAAAGGTGTGAGGGAGATATGAAAATATAAGAAAGTCTTTATTCTCACAAATATTTTGCAAACTTTTGACCGATTTTCCGATGCCAAGGCGTCAAACATATTAAAGGATGAATGAAAAATTTTATCTTTTATCACTGAATTCGGAAATCAAGGTAGGTGTTTTTCTCTATATTAAAAATATTTATTAATACACATGTAAAGTAATTTTTGTTGATAATTAAATAAAATTATAAAATAAATAAAATGATTATAATTTTCATTGGCAAAGAGAAAGAAAAGAAGTGAAAAAATTGCAAAAATATTTCTGCATACATTGTAGCAAACCACATCAAAAAATTTACTTTAAAAATAAAATTAAAAAATTTTAAATTAAAAAAATTTCAAAAATCTTAATTTAAAAAAATTCAAAAATTGTATTAAAAAAACTATTAAAAACTTTGACTTCAGAAAACAAATAGGAAAAGTAATATTGATAAAAAGGATGCCCTAGTTGGACATAGTAACACAAATTTACCGTGTTTCGATTTTCAACACAGAAAGCGTTAAATTGCCAAGGCATGCGCTGCCATCCACACACACGCAAAACGCTTAAAGGTAGCCCGAAGCCAGCAAACATTAGGCACAAAACGCGGACAATAAGCAAGCAAGGTGCTCTCGGTGCTTTAGTACTTTAGGGCTTTAGAGGGAGTGGAAAATATTTGCATAAATGGTGGTGGCTTTAAATACGCTTATACAAGAATACTCATGAATATGAAACAAACATACATGCACGACTGTTTTGCATTTTTACGACCACTGCCATATGTATGTATGTACATATGTATGTGTGAGCGTGTATAGGCATGTTTTGTCATCAACGCGACATTTAACCAACGCCGAACGACGCAATACGTCATCATCATTCACGGTCGTACATTCGCAAGGACCTCCAAAAGCGTTATAACGACACTTGCTAAGTTGAGAACCAAAAACAAAAGCAGCGAATGAACACATAAATAAATGTACGACATTAAAAGAAGAAATACACATACATACATACATATGTACAATTTTATTTAAGTGCCGCAAAAAACATGGTCTACCAAGTAAAGCCAAGTGACCAAGCTTTACTTAAGCGCACATATACACACACACGCACATATGTATATATGCAAGTAATAACACATAAACAGCTTTATTGGCAGAAAAAAATGTGGAAAGCAACCCCCCGTGGTTGAGTGAGACATCGCTGTGCTACAAAGAATTGCAAGAATTGTTATGCAAATGGGCAAATGCCTGTACGCCATGTTGTATACTTAATGGAATTGTTGACGAATTGCAAGGCGAATGCGAGCGGAAAGTGAAACTACATATAACAACAAACACACACCAATATACATATATGTATATGTAATGCAGTGTGACTGTAATGAAGTGTAAGTAACGAAGCCAAAAGCGAGAAAGAAATGCATAGCATACCTTCAGGCGACTCAAGTGGAAATAGCGAGATTTTGCTTTCAGGCGGCCAAATATGCATGTATGTGTGTGGAAATGTATGGCTGTATGGAAAAGGAGACGGCCGATAGCAAAAGAAATAGCTTAAAAGCGTTTGTTGGCTGCTTACCTTCATATATGTACCACATTGGACCCTAGCAGACAAATGTAGGTTTCCTATACGCACACGTAGAAACAGTTAGTAAAGAAAGTTGGCACTGCTTGAGCGGAAATGTTTGTGGGACAAGGATTTGCAACTGTTTATGCGCGTCAGAAATGAAATAGTGCAGCTGCAAGCAATGTGTAGCCTGTATTTTTTTGTTGTTTATGTTTTGTTTTTTGGTTCAAACTAGTTGCCAACATTTGCTGTTATTTCGTCATACCGACACAGATATACTTTAGAAGTAAACATTTTTCAGAGAATTCCAATTGAAGGGTTTATTTTTGCTGATAATATAATAGTATTGGTGACCGTAATATATGATATTTAATAATGAAATTATAATTGAAATAAATTATAGTAAAGAGAATTTCGCAAAATTCCTATTTCATATTGTTGCCACCTGTTTTTAATTATAAAAAAACATTTTTGAAAAATTCACAATTATAAAAGGTTTGTAGAAAGAAATATAACGTAGTATTAATACTAGTGTTGCCACCTGCTTTAAATTAAAAATATTTTTACTTTCAAAAAAAATTGGAAAAGGCCACCAACAATAAATATTAAACTGAAATTTTTCTTATTGCTTGAGGCCTTACACTTTTAAAATAACGGTGTTGCCACCCCTCATAATTTTAAAAATAGTTATTAATTTGAAAATGACCAAAAATAAAATTCCTTGCGTTTTTTTTAACCTTGTGTTGCTACCCAAAAAAAATCACACTGTCTGCCGCCCAGGGTACCCGGGTACCCGTACGCAAATTCGTGCGTATAAGTGTGTTATACGTAAAAATAATTGAGTGCATTCTATCAGGATCTCTTTATTGACATCTGAGAAAGGTATTTCTACTTGAATGTACTATATAAATTATGTACAGACACCTTCATAGTCCTAAATCAAGAATAAAACGCGCGCTGCTCTAACGTAAATTTCTTGTTTTTGCGAAGGCCAGTTGCGTGGAATTCGAGTGATGGGGAAACAGGTCGCTCTCTTAATTGCTTTGGACCTCAGGAACGTTCCAGAATTCCATGAAACGAATATAAGCGGTATAGTTAAGTTTCCGTCGTTGACTCACTGGAGTCACTCCAGTCAGTGTGGATAGTTCGTTAGCGTGTGTGCATATGGAGGAGTTACCGAAAGCACAGTTTTTGAAGTAATGTAAATAAAATAAATACACGATTTATTTACCACGATGGGTTTTTAATTTTATCGAAAATTTAATGCGAAAAATATGAATAAAATAAACATAAAATAAAAAGAAAAACAAAGCTGTAATACTTATTAGTACGATGCACTATGATTATGAAATTTCTGATGCAGCTCACAAAAAACCAGAAATGATTTTGTTTATAATCAAACAAAAGCTGGCGTTGACACCATGGATCAAATGTGTACGAGGTACTCCACCCGACAGCGAACGTGTAGATGGCCGCTGGCTTTCTTTTTCAACATCCTCGACATTGCAGGCGCACCTTCTTATGTCATCTACTATGAGAATAACAGCATGCTTTGCAAGAAAACAAACAGACGAAGACTTTTCCTTCGACAATTGTGAGAAGAATGAGCAATGCCGATGATCGAAGAGCGTGTCCCGAATCAGCAAATAATGCGAAACCACTCTAACAAAATCCCAGTCGAAAGTTTCTTTGAAGGGCCAATAGTAGAGGTGGTACCCAGAAATGACAAATGTCGAGGCGCCACTGGGAGGGGAGCTGTTGATGGATTTTGTTACATTTATAACGAGCAGCCTATTCGCAAACACCGAAAGATCCTGAAATCCTGCGTTGAGTGCGATAAGCATATATGCGATCAGCTTTTGGTGAACATTTCTAAATGTTTACATTGCAATGACTAATTTTTCATTTTTCTTAAATTTTTAATGAATTCTTAAAATTTAGTTATTCAAATTTCCTTGTTTAAATTATTACTTATATTTCACTGTGCAGAAAGCAAAAAATTCATTAATTTTTTTGCAACTTCATGTCGCAAAATAAAATTATTATTATTATTATATACACCATTTTTTATCAATAAATAATTAAAAATGAACATAATTTGTTGTAGTTATCTTATAGATGCTTATTTACTCCTTTTAGATATAAAATAAAATTATAATCATAATGTATTATACGAACTGCGCCGAACTTCTGTCGGGGTACCCGGGTACCCGGGTGGCTGAGACGTGTTTTTATTTTCAAATGTAACATTTCTGAAGTTAGAAAAAAATTTAAACTATGTATAATGCACAATTCGCTAGATAATCGGTTAAACCATGAGGATCCAAGAGGATTTTTGCCTATCTTTTTTAGAAAAAATATTATTCAACAAAATACACTCGGGTGGGTACCCGGGTGGCAACACAAGGGTTAAGCCAGCATTTTTACAGAATTGTTATTTGATAGCGTTGCCACTTGGTTTTAATTAATTTTATTTGAAAATTGCCAATGAAAAACTGTTTGTGGAAAGTAATTTGTATCAAACAGCAATCTGGCAATAACCATAATAATGTAGTATTGACAGTAGTGCTGCCACCTAATTTAAACTAAAAACATTTTTAATATCGAAAAAATAAAATAGAAATTGGAAAAAGTCTTCAACTATGAATATAAAACTGAAATCTTTTTTATTGCTTGAATCTCTAATCTTTATAATAAAAGTTTTATTTAACAGTGCTGCCATCTGGCTTAAATTAATTTTTTGAAATTTCTTAATAAATATGGTTTGCAGAAATAAATTCGCTACCAAAAGTTGTACTAGCATACTCAAATATAACGGTATCGATAGTAGGTTTTCCACCTAATTTAGACCAAAAACATTTTTTAATTGGCATAACAATTTGAAAGGTCCACCCAACCAATATAAAACTGCATGTTTTGTTATTGCTTGCGTTCTTCCTTTTTTGTACAAACGGCCTCTTCTCCGCCCCTCATAATTAAAAAAAGAAGGAATATGCAATGGCTGTTTAAGTATTATTGCAAAATGATTATTTAGTAGCGTTGCCACCAGATTGCAATTGCATACATACATATGTAGATACTTTTTTTTTGAATTGACTATGAAACAAGTCTTGCGAAAATAAATCCGCTATCAAAGGGTGAACTAGGGATATTGATTGCAGTGTTGTCATATCATTTAAATTAGAAAAAAGTTTTATTTAAAAAAATTATGACTGATAACAAATCCGAATTTTCTTTTTATTTGAATAATTTTTAATACAAACGGTGATGCCACCATTTTGTGTTTTTTAAAATAATTACAAACTAAAAAATGCAAAAGAAATTATGCTTGGCGGCCATAAGTTATATTATTTGCCATAGTATAGCCACCAGATCTAACTTTTAAAAATTATTTTTTTTTGAAAATTTAAGATTTTGTAAGGTTTGTTATTTCATAGTGTTGCCACCTGATCTCAATTTAAAAAAATATTTTTTTGAAAATTTACAATTCTTTAAAATTTGCGAAAAGAAATATACAACGGTACTATTTCAAAGTGTTGCCACCTGATCTCATTTAAAAAAAATTAATTTTTTGAAAATTTACAATTTTTTAAGGTTTTCGAAAATAAATCTATAATGGTGCTATTTTATGGGGTTGCCACCTGATCTCATTTTAAAAAATAAAACTTTTGAAAATTTACAATTCCTTAAAGTTTGCGAAAAGAAATACATACATACATATACATATAACGGTACTAATCATAGTGTTGCCACCTGATTTAAATAAAATAGATTTTTTATTTCAAAACTGATAATTTTATAATTTTTGTGAAAATTTACAATTGTTTAAGGTTTGCGAAAAGTATTTTATGATTGTACTATTTCACGTCGTTGCCACCTGGTTTCAATTCGAAATTTTTTTTATGAATGTGTCGAAAATAAAAGGCTTATGACAATATTCAAAGTACTGTTGCCACCTGATTTAAATTAAATAATATTTTTATTCAAAAAATGCATTGTTTCATAACATTTGTGAAATCAAAAGTACTTGCAAAGGTACACAAATAAGCTTAAAAGCTAAAAAGCAACACTAATTTGATACCACAACGTCAGTAATGAGTTTTCTTTGCATATTCCATTGCCTTTACTGTAATTAAATTTTGTTTTGCTTCCTTATTTGGCAACGCTTTGGCTTTCAGAAAATGCAAAAATATTGTCTCTACCAGTAAAACAACAACGACAACTTATATGAACACATACATATACACAGTGTTGCATAACAGTTCACAATGTGCTAAAATAAACGTGATATGTGTGGCGCTGCAGCGGCAAGTGTCGCAGCCGAGCACACTAGGTAAAAATAGCATCCTTGAGTCAATGCACAACAATGCAATAAACGCTGCTGCAGTGCTATCTGCTATCTGCTAAAAGCTAACTGCCTTTACGCTCTTTGCGCAACACTCGAGTGCAACCCTTTACACTTAATTTTGCTTTTTCACATTTCGCACGAACCGTTACGGCGCGCCACGACGCCCAGACGTTGCATGTATGTGTGTGAGGGGGTTAGTGAAACTTCATTTGCGGCAAATGAATGTACGTTAAGCAGTTGAAGAGTGTTGCAGCCTTTTGGGCGCTTTAACATATTCCAACAGTTATGTGTACCTGTATGTATGTATGTGTGTATAATATATAAGTGTAGCGCTCATTGTAAATATAAGAAATTTTTACTTTGGCACGTCAGCAGTGCCTTGAGTATGTTCTGCTGTTTGTATGTGTGTGTGCGTGTGCCCTGCTTTCTAATTTCTTTCACCACTTGAACTCATGACTGTCTGCCCTTTGTGTGCCCTACCTATGTGAACTTATCTCTGTACATACACACGATTATTCATGAGTTTGCCTGTCTCCTTTGTTTAAATAAGGCAATATTTGTGAGCACGAGTATATATGTATATATATGAGTGTGTGTGTGTGTTCAAGTGTGTTTGCATTCAGTTCGTGTACATTTATGCTTGCCGCCTTTATAAATATGCGTTAATGCGCTTAATTTTATTTTAGCTTCTTTATTTTCGCATCAATTCTATTTTGCCCTGCCACAAGTAGGTACGCTGTGTGCGCTTGTATTGGTGTGTGAGTGTGTATTCTGCTTTAATTTTGTCTACTCCAACATTGGCTTTTGTAAAATTAGAAAATTAATTTGATTTTCATACACTTACTTATGTAAATACGCGAGTATATTTGTATGTGTGTATGTTTGTGTACGCTTACGGCGTTCTGTGTGTGCGTAAGCAGCGCTATTTGCCTGTTATTGACGTTCACGCCGTCACTTGCTGAAATGACGTCATTGAATTCTTCACAAAGCGAACGCATTTACCCTCCGCCTCGTCTCTCCTTCGTGCGCCGCCTTTGACCATTGAGCTGTTTTCCGCGGGGACGGACCCACCCAATTTGGTCGCAACTTTATTGCTACGCTTTCGAGTGTCACACGCTCGCTACATGACGTGTAATGGTATGTGTTCGTGAGTTTTTACGTTCGCAGCGTGCATCGTGAAAATGTCAGTAATTTGCATAAATATTTGTTAGCGCGGCAAGAATTTAAAGGCGAGCAAAGTTGCCAACCAAGGAAAAGTTTCGAATTGGTGCAAAAGCAAGTAGCGCGCCACGACGTGAAAGGGTTCGTCGCCGCCGCCGCCATTTGCGCTTTAAGTGTCATGCTTGTATGCATGTATGTGTGTGTTTGTGTGAGTTGCTTGTTTGGCTATTTGGCCGACCGACATCAATACAAGTAGGTTATGGCTGACCAGCGCAACCTTTGTCACTGCTTATGACGTGAGTCGAGTTTATTTTTAAGCTCACCAAACTGAAGGCTGTTGCTAACTTGAGTGTAATAAATTTGGAAAAGTTACAAACAAAGGTTGCCAAAAATATTTGTGCTTCACTTTGAAAGGATTTTAATTGGATAGCAAAATATTTATATTTAGGCTCCCTGCATGACAATGGAGCAGAGAAGTATTGTACGAATTATTGATTACGAAAACATGTTGGTTTAGAAATAAATTTGCAGAAAAATAATTGGTTGCATATAACGTTGAAAATAAATTATGTAGCATTTATTTACAATCAGCTTAGAAATAAATATGTGTTTTGGTAGGCAAGTGATTTCTCATAATAAATACCTTTGTTCATATTTGTATCGACATTTTATAAGGAAGTTTGGATATCAAGGAGACCAATTCGTTCGCTAAAAGTTTTAAAGGCACACTTTTTTAAGAAAAGTTACTTTTAAAGACACTGACTTTTAAGAAAAGTCACTGCTCTTTATAAATACATATCAGGTTATGATGGTAGGATGTCATTCCACTGTTAACTGTGCAGACTATACAGCGGAAAGTTGTAGGCTTCGAAACTCCGGCAAACAATCCATAAAAAATAGCTATTGGCAACGCCGAGCAGTCAATATATTTTATAAGAATTTAATTAGAAATCAATATTGCTTAATCACGGACGGTGAAAAAATTTTTTGGTTATTTGATTTTTGAAATTTTTTCACTATGACCAAGTTAAGCTAGTTAGCTTCCGATATTATAGCTATGGCTTATATATTAATGTGTGCCAAATTTCGTGAAGATATCTCGTTAAGTAAAAAAGTTTTCCATACAAGGACTTGATTCCGACTGTTCAGTTTATATGGCAGCTATATAATATAGTAGTCCGATTTAAACAATTTCCTCAAAAATTGTATAACAGTTGTGGATCATCATCTATGCAAAATTTCGTGAAGATATCTCAATAAATAAACAAGTTTTTTATACCAGGACTAAATACCGATCGTCCAGTTTGTATGGCAGCTATGTGATGTAGTGGTCCGATTTGAACCATTTCTTCAAGAATTGTATCGTTGTCTTAGGCTATAATCCATATCAAATTTTGTGAAGATATCTCATCAAATGAACAAGTTTTCCATATAAGGACTTGATGCCGACTGTTAAATTTATATGGCAGCTATATGATATAGTAGTCCGATCTGAACAATTTCTACAAAGGTTATATAACTATCGTGGGCCATCATCTATGCAAAATTTCGTGAAGATATCCCGTCAAATTAATCAATTTTTTATACAAGGACTTGCCCCCGATTGTCCAGTTTGTATGACAGCTGCATGCTATAGTGGTCCGATAACATCGATACCGACAAGTATGTAGCTTTTTGGCGAGAAAACTACATGTGCAAAGTTTCAGAACGATATCTCAAAAACTGAGTTTATGTACAGCGTGAAAGAGTAAAAGCATTAAGTCGACTTAAGTAGCTTTGTCAAACTTCAAGTATATGTATTTTGATGTACAAGTATGTATTCATACATATATAAAAAAATAAGCAGATCTACACATTTGTAAAAAGCGCTTGTCATCACGAAAATCTGCCTTCATCTACTTTACAACGTTAATTGGATGTCTCTTTGATTACGCCAGGCACCAATTCGTTGCGCGCATTTATCATTAAAGCGAAAAGACAAACATGCATAAATGCACATATATATAAACACATTGTACACAAATATAAACAAATAAAGAGATACAAATATATAAGCCACGCTTTAAAAAAAACGCCACTGTTTTGCTGCTTAACCGTTTGGCATTTTAAAATAAATTTTTCTCTGTCATTGCACCCATGTAATACCCATTTAAATGTATTTCAATGAGTGTTTGTGTGTGTGTGTGCGTGTAAATGAAAAAGTATTATTATTATTATAGCTTTGTGTTGCGTGCTTCAATTAATTTTTTATTCCATTCCCCCTTTGTGCGCATGGATTCAATGATTGCCTGAGCTGTGGTCCGCCGTGTGAGCGCGTGTGTGTGTGATGCCTTATTTATGGCGTGGCGGCGAGTCGACTGCTCGATCACACATTGAACACACACACACACATGCATGTACAAACACATTAGCCCCGCTTTCTTGTTGCAATCATAATTTTTTCTCATTGCTCTACTTTTTTTGCGCTCGTTTGGCGTTTTTGTTGTGCTATTCGGCCACTACAGCTGATAAGAATTGTTTACTTTCTACACTTTACTGTTTTCACACCGCACTTTGCCCGCGATTATTTATTAGCGCTCGTCAGTGGCGCAGCTACTTGGGCCACTGCTGGCGGGGTACTTGTTAAGTGATAGGCTATGGAACAGCAAAATGTAGTGCAGTTGTTGTTGTTATTGTTTAATTTTAGCTTTTGTCATAATTTATGGTCATAAAAGTGTGTCACTTGAGTATATTTAAACAGCAGAATATAGGCGAATAGAGGGTCTCATTATTAATTGCTCAGTGCTCTTCATAAATTTCTACTTTTTTATATTTTTATATACTCAAATATACATATATTTACTTACATAGTTATGTAAATGTACTAGTGTAAGTATGTAAGTAGTAGATAAATTCAATATGCTTTTTAGCTGTTTTCCTTTACATTGTAAATATTTGCGCTACATTAAAGGGAGCGACACGAAATTGTAGCGTTTGTAAATAATCAGTTGAAAGTTTTAATAAAATAATTTTATAATAAAATATACAATAATGTAATTTTTTCAAAACAAAAATATAAAACAGCATTTAAAAAAAAGAAATAATATGAATATTAAAGTGGTGGTCCAAATCAACCTATATTTATTAACAGAGTTGCCACCTAATTTCAAATTCAAAAATGTATAAAACCTAAACCAACCTAAAAAATATGGTTATAAGTGAAAAATTAAATATTTTTTTTGTAGAGTTGCCACTTTTCCCCAAAAAAAAAATTTAATTTACAAAATGAATTACTGAACTTCTTTTGTGCCTGTAAAGTAAAATTAAATAAAAAAAACTCACAGTATTGCCACAAATTAAATTAATTTCAAATAAAACAAATATTGTTCCAAGTGGAAAAGCGAAAAAAATTTAATATAGGGCTGTCACTTTTTAAAAAAATTTCATTTATAAATTTACTTGCATACTTGAATATATTTTGTACCTACTAAAGTGAAATAAAAGTTAAATAAAAAATTCTTACAATGTTGCCACCATTAAAAATTCTGCCTAAACGCATAAAAGAACTTAAGATTTAGGGTAAATAGAGTTTTACGAAAGGCATTAGCTGATTATGATAAATAAAGCAAAAATTATGAAATACATAAATCAGAGTTGCCACCACTTTAAATTTAAAGTTTACAAAAGCAGTCGTTTAGTATAATGAACAAGCCTTACGAAAAGTGAATACCCTATAGAAACATATTTTTCCGCAGTGTTGCCACTAACGTGAAATCAATTAAATTTTGGTAGCAAATTTTTACGAAAATCAGCGGCTGATTATGATAACTAAAGCAAAAATTAAGAAATACATATGACAGAGTTGCCACCTTTTTCAAATTTTAAGTTTCCAAAAGAACTGGTTTAGTATGTATAATGAGCAAGTTTTACGAATAATGGATTTATATTCCCCTAAAATATAAATAAATATTTTTCCGCGGTGTTGCCACCTATGTGAAATTATTTAAAATTTTGTTAGTATGCCGGTGACATACCGCAATGTTTGTCGAATAAAAAAACATGAAGTAGACGTATTTTGGAAATTTTAAAATTATTTTAAATATTTTTTTCATGAAAGGTTTACTATTGAATTGGAAATTAAATCTGACTTTAAGAAAATATTAAACATTAAAATAAAAAATAGAAAGGATTGCATAAGTGCAAATTATTTTTTAATTGCGCATTTACATATAAACAAAAAATTTTTGAGAACAAGATATTTGACATTAATATTACATTTATTGGAGTTGCCACTTAAAACACACAAAACCACAAATAATACTTGAAATAATTCAATAAACAATTAAGGAAAAATACTATTGTAATTATGTTGGTACACAAATCATAAAGTTTAAACTAAACAGAGTTGCCAAATTTAAAAAAAATTGGTTATTAAAAATTTTTGTATTTGAAAATAATATTCTAAGAAGATACCTATTTACATATGTATATGAAAAATATTTTCGATTAAATGCTTTTTATTTAAGAATAGGGTTGCCACTTATGTATATTTATACCAGATATTTTTGAATTTTTACGGGTTATCGAAACAAGATTGGAATAAATTTTCATGGCACTAACGAGAAAATGGTGATAAAACGTAAATACATGAACGCTTTGAGAGCAACGGTGTAAATCCGCAAATACCAACTGTTTTGCAAACCTTGAAACATATACAATTATGCAGGCAAGCATTTCTTCTGAACTGCACCGAAACTTCAGCTATTTTATATACAAAAAGCGAAGGCGCTATCAACTTATTCGAAATTCAAAAGTGCCATGGTGAGGGAGTATAGGTATTTGCTTGTGTTGGTGTTTCTGACGCGCGAAAGTAATTTGTTGAAAACATTTTAAATTAAAATAATTTAATTTGAAATTGCCTGACGACTCATTGGCAGTAGCAACCTACTCGTCTATGTATGTACATACATATATGCATATGCATGTTTATGCGTACTCAAATACACATACATATACATATGTATGTGCCTGTGTAACATGAACATTGCCGTTATTAAAAATGTTATTTGCGCTTGCAGAATTTTTAATGAGACAGATTTTAATGTAGAATTGCTATTCACCTGAAAAGCAGCATACATACATACATACAAGGTACTGTATAGACGTCAAAGTGAAAATAAATTGTATTATGAGCATATTTTGAGGCGCACGAAAATAGCATTAAGTGTGCGATAAATTGATTTGGCGCTGTTAAACGGCAACAAAGGAAGAGTGGAAGCGAAGCGAAGTCATTGAGGAAAGAATTTTTTCAATAGACGTACATATATACCTATATAAATTCTAGTATATATGTATGTGTAAGTAATATAGGTATAGCAGAAAACTCCGTTATGTGCGGTACATAAAATCTGTGTCATTTCTTTATTATTTTGCTAACGAATTAGAATTTTTTTCAGTAAATAATTTCTTGTCTTCACTAGCTACTTAGACTTGCTGTTTATATTGAGCTATTCTTACATGTATTTGAGTATGTAAGTTTATGCCTTAAATGCCACAACTGTCGTCATTCATTTCACTCCACCCACCCACTGTGCCACTAGGTATAAATATAAATTGCCTTAAGCAATTGCACACACACACATGCATAGCGACACTTTAGAACGCCATGGGTGGTAATTTCTCTCTTTCTCTTTATTATAACTCGTACTTAAAATATGAATTTACAATGTAAGTGTTATAAGTGTCTACTTAAATAAAGGTATATATGTTTGTGTATATAAGTATGTCTGTTTGTACATACGAGTATATTTAACAAACTGATTAGATTTGGCGATGGCTGTATGGTTGCCCGTCCTGTGGCTGTGTATACATCAACTCGTTCCTAAGGGTTTGAGAAATCGATCTGAAATTTTGCACATAACCTTTCTTTATCATAAATTTGCTAATTTGTCGGAACCACCGATATCGAATCACCATAGCATATAGCTGCCATACAAAGTGGCTGATCAAAATTCAGTTTTTGTAACGAAAACTTTGTTATTTGTTGAAATATCTTCACAAAAATTGTGACGAATAATATTTACAGAGAATGGTGTAATCTACGAAGAAATTGTTAAGATCAAAGGCTGCCTTACAGACTGATTGATAAAATCGAAAGCCTTCTATAGCATTTGTGAAAGCTATTCGAGCTAGATGCAACTGAAGTTGACTTTAATTTGAATGACCTATGTCACAAAGCAACAAACGAACTTCTCTAAGAGACTTAGGATTACCTTGAAATGAGATTGCTAATAATTGACTAAAAATACTAAGGCAAGTGCCCACGACAGGCGGGTCTGAGTAACCGAAACGGACCAGTATTTTTCTTCAGCCAAGGGATGTCAACTCAGCACTATTACCTGAAATTACTTCAAGAATGCTTTCTATGGCTACAACAACAACATCCGAGGGTATAAATGGCTCACAAAGTAGAACGTTTAGTAGAAAAAATATAAAATCTTCGAGGAGTATCAAATTCAATGCAGTTGCACGAGAAGAGCTCCCTTGTAATCAACCAGAGGTGTACGCCATATTTTACAACCTTAAAGTCGAATGAATAATAATTAAAGATATTTGTGTATGGTGAACCACGAAATGCTTTAAGAGTTGTAACTGTAGCCGTAACTGTTATTTAACTTTCTTTTGCAACTTCAACTCACATTATGCGCTTTTGCTGAAATGAAAATCATGTGGTTGCTTACGCAGTTATATGTGTGTATGTATGTGTGACGATTCCGTGACGATTAAAAACTGCTCAGCAATACTCAGCAATGCCACACAGTCATTATAATCGAGTTTATAAGAATTTTTTGCACGCCAATAATGACGTCATAGCAGTAGCAGCAAGCACCGCGCACAATAAAGAACGAACTGTTATGGAAATGGCATATGCACACTAACACATACTAGCATAATAATAGTAGCGGACTACATATAAGCGGCAATGTTGAAATTAACGTCAGCAACAATAGCACGCGTTCACGAGTGCCTCCACTAATAACAGTAACAATAACAATAACAAAAGCAATGGCAATAATGGTAATAATAGCGAACGCTAACTACTGTAATCAAAAGGAAATCGAGGAAGTTGAGCAATTGCTGCGTCAACTTGCAAATTTTTATGCAACTACTTGTTTGTATGTATGTATGTATGGTTGTATGAGCAGACAATAAAAATAGCACTCACAGCGTACACTCGCACGTAAGAATTAAATACTTAGTAGCCGAGCTTGACGATATCACAAGCAAAGTTTTATTTATTACCCGCTTTTTATAGCTGCCAAGACACAATTTTATTGCTGCGCTTGAGTGCAGTGTGCCATTGCACCTACATACCTCCGGCGGCGGGGCTTATTCATGCCTAATGGGTGAATAATTTGTGTTTAATTTTTATTAATCTGGATTAAGGTGACTTGCTTCAGATAGTGCCGGTAATAAATGTACCTATTACAGATTGTAACAAAGCGCGGTGGGGTTTTATAATGAAAGACCAGGTGGCAACTCCGGTAATTTTCTTTTACAGAATTCTTCAAATAAAAGAATTTCAAATCATGTTAAAAGTGAATTCATTATAATATCGAATTTTGAGTACTCAGACAATGGTGTGAAGTGTCAAGTGAGCGCTTAAGGTTTACTTCGCATCTCTTGCCTTATACATAGGCTGCTACATATATATATTTCTGGACTAGGCAACACTAAATGTTGCCAGGTGCAATCTGACATCTCCATTGGAAAGTTTGATATTTTTTAGCATAACATCACTCAGAACGTTTTGTCATTTATTCGTGAATTGTTTTATTTACAGGGAATTAAAAAATTCATCTCAACATTCGACATGGATTATCACGACATGAGTGCATCGATGAACTAAAATCTTTGTATAGATATGAAGCACCATCCTATAGCACTTTGAAAAACTGGTACAACGAATTCAATCGTGGCCGACGCTCGCTGAAAGACGATGTAACATACCTTCAGATAGAGGCATGCCTATGCATTTCTTCCACCAGCATACATTCGATATTGCATGAACACCTGACCGTAAAAAGGTTTGTTCTCGTTGGATCTCGCACAATTTGACAATCGCTCAAAAAAAGGCTCGTGTGAATTGGTGTAAAGAAATGCTGAAAAAATACGATCGCGGTGCTTCAAAAGACGTTAATAAGATCGTCACAGATGACGAATCATGGATCTATGCGTATGAGCCTGAAACAAAACAGCAATCGACCGTGTGGGTCTTCTAAGACGAGCCAAATCCAACGAAAAAAAAAAAAACATTTTCGTTGATAAATATGCCTATTTTCATTATTAGGCCAGAAATATATATAGCAGCCCTCGTAAGTAGCATGAGAAACGACTATTGATATCTAGGCATATGCATACGCTGTTGTATACTTTTATATCTGCTGTATCAATACACTCTTAAGGAGATATTCCTATATAGAAAGTTGGTAAACCGATTTTTTTTTTCATAATTTTTTAGTCTATAGTAGATATTCAAAAATTTTTCTCTTACATGATTTTTCAAAACTCAAATTACTTTCGAAGTTATAGTCGTTTTAGTGTCGTGTTTGAAAAATTTTACTTTTAAATATTTTTAAAAAATTCGAAAAGTCAAAAATCTGGTTAATTTTTGTTTAGAAAATGGTTATAACAATTGTTAATTTTTGTTTTTGTATTCCACCCCAGTTTTCTACTTGTTTTTCTTTGGCAACCCGATAGTGACATCTTTATTTATTAAGATTTTTTTTAAATTTGTTTGTTTTAAGCCAATACAAGGGTGGAAACATCTCAACTAGTGAATTTGGCGGCTGAAACAGTATTTTTGCGGACAGTTCTTCTTCATTACTTTCATTTGCAAGAAACCTAAGCCGAAAGTCATCACATTTTAGGATGGATATCCTTAGACTGAACGAACATGGCAAAAGTAGTTTCACGCATTGAAAATGGTGATTTTGACTTGCAGAAGGAAGAGCAAAAGGGATCCAAAAACAAAAAGAACTTGCATAATTAGCAGTGGAGTGGTTGTCTTAAAACACGCTTAGACCTTTAGGAGGCTCATTGGGATACTACCGGAAGTGAAGATCTTTTATTTTCTCTCTGAACATTCTCATATTTCTGAAGAACTTCATCAATACGAGCGATAGTTGCGATTCATTTTCTATGTAGAGCCTTACAGTCGCATAGAAGATGTTTAATAATTCGCCCCTTGCTATCATCTGACAGCTTCTGCAGTAGTCTTTCAATAATAGGCATGTGTGAATCATGTTCGATTCATGCCACGTTTGCATGCTTGTTGAGCAAGTCAGGGATTGTTTCTATGGTGCCTCGGCTGTATTTATAACAAATTTGCCGATTAAATATCTGCAAGTATCCGAAGGCATTTAAATTTCCTCTTTTCATGGAGTCTATTTGTAATTGTGCCTGATATGGCTACTTCATCCGCTTTACTGTTCCAAGGGATGTTACAATGCCCTAGAACCCATTGCAGGTTGATCGGGAAGAAGGATGCTAGATCCAGCAAGGGATCAAGGCATTCCTCCACTATCTTAGACAAGAGCCTTTGAGAGTTTAGTGAGAACTTGCTTGACTTATTGTATAAAAAATATTATATTATATATATTGTATTATATACATATAAATGTATATGAAAATATTCCTTGTTGTGAGCGCACTCCTAGTCAGAGCCAGCACGCTTTCCTTACATTTATACCGATATACAGGCAACAACAATGTTCTATAGTTAAATTAAGTACAAGAGGTTATCACTAAGGTGGCATCACTATTCACTATTCTAGCTACATATATGCTACTTTCCAAGACTAAAAGAGGAAAAATGGCATACATACATACATAAAAAAATAATAAATTACTTTAATATAATAATAATTTCCTATGAACAATAATGCCTATCTTTCCACAATATACAACTTCTATCTTCGAATTCCACCATAATTTCTATTTCACTAATTAATTTTATAAAGCATTCGACCTTGATAAAAATTATAGTGTGCTCTTGTTGACTTCAGCTACCTGACAGTCGTGCCATATTATGCTCAAATAAAATTTATGTAATCCACGATACCGCTAAAGCCCCAACCACTTGAACTCACGAACACAAGCATGCGCTAAAAACATTTATATCCCAAAAATTCCGCAACTGACAGTCAATAACCATATACAAATGTATGTATCGAGGCAAATAATATACATACATATTTATATATACCATATATATGTACGTATGTATGTGTATGCCTTCGAAGTGAAATTCATTACATTCTTTGCATGTTTCGTGCGCTGATAAAATTTTGATAAAACAGTTGCACATATAATCGAATGGCGACTGATAAAGGGAAATTAATATTACAAAGATAATTTATTTTGGCTGCGCAGTATTGCCACACTTCACAAGTCTGTTAGTATTATTATGACAAAATTTATTTGTACCATTTTTTCGTTTTATGACATAAGCATAACAATATCTACCTGACGAGGTAGTAAAAAGTGCTTTGACAAAAAAAAAAAAAAACAACAAAAAAAAAATAAAGGCGATACTTTTATTGCATTGCATGGAGCCAGGCACTTTTGTTTTCTTTTATCGGGTTATTCATGAAAATTTTCCAAGCTACGCAATGAAGGAGTCAAAGCAAAGTTGTCGCGTTTGTCACGTGTTCAAAAATATTTCATTGTTTAACGCGTTTCTCACGTTTTTCACGGAGTGTCTGCAGCAAGCAACAGTTTCATGTTGTTTTTGTTGTTATTTCGAAGTGCTACAGTAGCTGCTAATTAATGTGCGGCATTGAAAAATTGATAAGAAGCAATTATTTTTCATTTTTATACACAAATAAATAAACACCGTGCATACATACGTACTCATATACATACATGTGTATAAAGTATATAAATACATACATAGTTGGCTTTTTCTATATTTATATCCACTTGTATGTGCACTTGTAACGATTGTTTATGTGTAAATTTGTGTTGCAATGCTTAATTAACTCGCTGACACTCATTCCGCTGCCTTTGTCGAAAATTTCATTCATTGATATCGGCGGTGCACGGTGGCGTATGAGTACTGCTACGCGCCGTATTTGCTAATTGTTTACTTTGAGTGTTTACATTTCAATGAATTTTAGTTCGCTAATGAAATTATTGCGTTATTCCAAAAAAGTAAACAAACAATAGCATTTTGTTGTTGCTGTTGTTGTTGTTGTGGGAGTAAAAGTTAATCAATTATCAGTAAATTTATGCTTCGTGCAGCGGTGTTTGGGATGCCGTGAATCAGTTTTACACACATACATATAGATTTATGTATAAGTATATATATGTAAATGTAGAAATATGTACGTACATATGCTACCAGGAAATATCAAAATTCCAGAGAAAATAACAGTTTACGACTAGTATCTCTTGAGTAGAATCGAACTAGTCCGAAAACTTTTCGTTCTCTACCAGTTTTTTCGAAAATGCCGAAGGTCAAGTCAAAAAGGCATCAACATTTTTTCATAGTTCTTTTAAATACGATAAAAATTGCGCATTAGAGCATAAATTTAACTAGTCGCTTTTTAATGTTTTTCGAACTAGTATCAAACTAGTACCAAATAAGCTTATTTGCGGAGGAATCGACCAAAAGTAAGAAAATTTTTCCGATAGCTTTATATTTACATAACTAGTCGCTCTTGCATCTACTTTGAACTGGTATCAAAATAGTACCAAAAAAACTTATTTTGGCCGAAATGTGGGAAACAACCAAATTATGAAGTATTTTCGATAACTATAAATTTAACTAGTCGCTTTTGAACTAGTATCGAACTAGTACCGAACTAGTACCAAACTAGTGCCAAACAAGTTTTTTTGGTCGAAATCAGAAAATCAACCAAAAGTAAGTAAGATTTTCGATAACTATAAACTTAACTAGTCGCTTTTGAACTAGTATCGAACTAGTACCAAACTAGTGCCAAACAAGTTTTTTTGGTCGAAATCAGAGAATCAACCAAAAGTAAGTAAGATTTTCGATAACTTTAAATTCAACTAGTCGCTTTTGCATCTATTTTGAACTAGTAACAAACTAGTACCAAATAATCTTATTTACGGCCGAAAACTGAGCATAAACCAAAGGTAAGTAAGTATTTTCTAAACAGAAAAACCAACTAGCCGACTATTTCTGCTTACGGTTCATACTAGTTGTAATACCGTCTGTTATATGTACCACAGGGTGCAGCCAATAACATAACAATACAGACACATTGTATATGCAGGCGCTCGTATAAACAAATAATTATAATAATATTTTAGTTAAGCCATCGTTGGCAATGCGGCAATTTATTTTGAAATGTGAGGTGTTTAGCTTAAATTCGAATCAATTATTAATTAATTATGCATTTGACTGCTTAATGCAGATAGACGTGGAAAGCTTATGACAAAATTTTTGGGTAAATATTTTCGAAAGCAATTAATTTAGAATTAGTAAGTAAGTATTGGAAAATACAATTGGTCACCGCTAAAGAATTATAATTAGCGTGATGTGATGTTTACAGCTTTATGTGATTTTTGGTGAAGTTTTGCGACGAAAGAGGCTTTGGAGGCCTAAAAAATGCAGAAATAGGAGACTTGTACCAAATGCTAAAAATTCCAGAATAACTCTGAGACGAATTATGGAAAATGCGTGCATTTCAAAAAGCCTATTTATAACCTTGAAGCGAAAAAAAAGCAAAAAATGATTGCGACTTTCCACCAGCCTTCGGGTTCACCTTGCTCTAGCACCGCAGCGCAGCCATTAACTTCAACTCGCTGCCAGCGAAAGGTCAACAATGATAAGTGGTGTGCAATATACAGAGCTCCACATGCGATCAAAAGCAGTAAACTAGCAGCGAGATAGTGCCGTTAACTTCCATTATCCAGTAGCTGTCATGACAACAGCCAAAACAGTGAGGGCAACACTAAATGCCATGCTGCCAGCTTTGTACCACAACTCCCGTAGTCAAACTCACACACACACTCTGACATGTGCAACGATCGTCATGCTACGAAGCTAGCTGACGGAAATCTTAATTTATTTTCATTTATACATGGAACTCTTTAGAGCTTGGCTGCCATGCACCTGACTGCTCGCCTTCACCTATATACATACATTCTTACATACAAGAACAACAACAACATACACACACATAAATTTACTTGGCAAACTCACCTTCATCGTCCCGCTGACGCGTGCGCCTTGGCAGCATACGTCAGTCGCGCTGTAGCCACGAGGTTAACTGAGCCATCGTGTTTTCGTACGCAACATGTCCTAGACACATCCGTATATTAACCGCCAATCGTGCGCACAACCACCATCAACACCAGCGCCACCACCGCCGTCCAGCAGTAAGCAACAGCCATGTAGCGTGCAACAATTTGTGTATGCGGGTAAGCACCTCCGCTGGCAACGCCTCTCACCACGGCCCACTTCAATCTCGGCGGTTGGGCAGCGCATGGCCGGTCACACATTTTACTCGCTGTTTGTTTTGTTGTATAAACATAGTGGCAGCGCTGGCCGAAGGCGTTGCAATTGTAAGCATTGATGGGCGTGTTGTGGCTTTGGTAGTTGCTTGAAATCCTTTCAAATTGCAACAACAATTAACGGCAGGCATACGCAGCTAGTGGAGGTGGCTTGCGGTGGAGACAAGGCGTGTGTGTGTGCAAGTTTAGTACGGTAGTTTCGGAAAGGCACTGAGTGGAAAACTTAAATTTGGCTTAGTGCATGAGCCTGGAAAATTAAGGATGAACAAATGAATGTAACTTCATAATATATTTGGTTTGTTTAAGGGCTTTGGGAAAGGTGGCGAGTGGTGGGAGTTGAAATTTGGAAGCTGTTTTCGAAGTACTGTTTTCCGCGTCGATAATTGTAACGTAATTTCGTTCATCTTGGAACCAGCATTAACACCAACAACAATGTTACTCCCGAAATGCAACGCAGAGTAACTATTGCCAACAGGTTCTATTTCGGACCGAGCAGGCAATTGAGAAGTAAGGTCGTCTCTTAACGAAGAAATACCAAACTCTACAAGTCACTCATAATGCGCGTCCTGCTATATGGTGCAGAGGCATAGACGATTACAACATCCGATGAGCCGACGTTACAAGTTTTCGAGAAAAAGGTTCTGCCAAAGATTTATGGTGCTTTGCGCATTGGTCACGGCGAATATCGCATTCGATGGAACGATAAGCTGTATGAGATATACGACGACATTGACATGTAGTAGTTCAGCGAATTAAGAGACAGCGGCTAGATCACGTCATCCGAATGAATGAGAACACTCCAGCTCTGAGAGTATGCGAGGCAGTACCCGCAGGGAGATGCTGAGGAAGAGGGCCTCCACCCCGTTGGAAAGACCTGATAGAGAAGGACCTGGCTACACTAGGAATCTAAAATTGGCGCAAAACAATGAAAAGGAAGCGCTAAACTTGGCTATAACTGTGTAAGTTGGGTAGAATGATATTTTTGATAATAGTTTTGACTTTTTCAGCCAATCTGAAGTGCAATTTTTTTTACAGAAAAAATTTTGACTAGCCCGATCTCGGTCGTTACCGATACTAATTTATAGTAATAATATTTATATGAAAAGGGTATAATAAGTTTGTGACGAAAAATGTAAAATCCTGACCTCTTAGACCCTTTAAAAATAGTATATATATATCAGTTTTTGAGATATCGAATTGAAATGGTGCTCACGTCGTTTTCTCCCCAAGAAGCTGCTCACTTGTCGGAAACGCCGTTGTTGGACCACCATAGCATATAGCTGCCATACAAACTGAACGGTCGGAATGAAGAGCTTGTATGGAACACTTTTCCATTCGGCCACATGTCTTCTGGAAATTCGGTATGGAGCATATAACATAAAGCTGCCATATAAACAGATCTATCAAAGCCGAGTAAGAACCCATTCGTGTTTATAGCGAGTATTCTAGCTTCGGTGAAAGCGAAATTGGCGTTTTAATTGTTTTTTGTCTTGGGTTTGGGGATTCAAGATAATTTTATGTAGAAAAATTTTCATCGCTGCCACATAATTTTTTTCGGAGACCTGCCTGGAGTTCAGTTGCGGAATCAAGGTGAGACAAAGTTCTTCAAAATGAAGCGCCATGTGTTCCACAGCAGAAGTTTTTTTTTAATTTTTTTTTCAAATTTATACATAACCTTTTAAACAGAATTCTTCATACACATACTAACATATGTATTATATGTATACGTTTGTATGTACGTCACTATATAAATACTCATGAGCTTCTGCCCTAGCTAATGTAATATTTACAACTTAATTTCTACCAGCAACAGTTGCAACTTCATTTCGCATTTATTGCATTATTACACTTTGATAAACGTTCCAATAAAAATGCTCAGCATATTTATGCAATTATCAACGCAACAATGAGCGCTGCGTTATCAGCACGTAATGGCGCTGCCACCCGCCACCACCGCGGCAAGCAATAAAAGACCAGCGTGCAGCAGTAAAAATGTGGAGGAAGAAGAAGTAGAGCCGAGCCACACTTATTGCACTCACAATATGCAATTAAATGTCTTTGGCAAATGTTTACAGCGCACGACAATTGTCGACGTCGTTAGCAGTTGTTGTTGTTGTGTGCCTGCGTCCAGTGCCAACGTAATCACAGCGCTTCTGCTTCTGCCTGTAGCGCGGAGCAAGCAAAGGCGGGAAAGAATAAACAAAAAAACAACAACAGAAAAATGGCACATGCAACAGTGCCGTTAATAAACGCGAATGAGCGCTATTGGCAATAACAACAACAAAACAAAAAAGCTACTGCCATATGTATTACATGTGTGTATATTTTTATATGAATGTATGTTCGTATGTTTGTATGTAAGTATGCATGTATGTTCGTATGTTTGTATGTATAAGCGTTTAATAGCGTGACATGTGTCGCTGGTCCAGTGCTTGCATTGCATTTCATTTTAATTGTAACTATTGCAGTTGTTATTGTAGCTGTTGCGAAAATGTTGAAAGTGAAATGAAAAAAATTGATAAAAATATAAGTAAATGGTTTAAATATATTCATACTTAAATTAGGTTTGCAGGACCACCAGCTTAACAGGGTCTGGTGTGAGAGTCTTGCTTCAGATCACGAACAATTTTGATCACACAAACAAATTATAATTAAATCGCAGTTTCGGTGACTGACTGTCCGTCCGTCCTCTCCCAACGGGCAGGGGGTAGAATTTGCCCGCGTAAAGTATGCCTATCAGAAATAGTGCTATAATACTCAACTTGAACCGATATTATAGACTGTGCATGAGAGTCTTTCTTTTGAAAAGACACGTGAAGTTCATGCGACAAATGTCACCAATCATTGAGTTTGATGGCTGCTCAACTGGTAGTAGCAAAAGGTACAAAGTCTGACCGGAGAATTAAATGTGGTACCACGGAGAGCTGTTAGCCCTTGAAATTCGCTCCAATCTGCTTATTGTGTTTGACCCTTGGGGAGATTCGTGGTGGCTGTGGTTTAAACCTAAAGGCAGGTAGAATTGAAAATTCAGTTCAGTGTGGAGTTTAGGTCGTCTTGAACCCGACCAAGGTGGAAAAGATGTCCCTTCCACCTGACCAAAGGGAACTAAATAATATATGCTTTTGCAATTTGGGGTACTGATCAATGCACTGTGCTTTTAAGCACCGTGGGATTACTTCAAATATTTGTCTGAACACCAAGGAATCATAAATAAATGAATATCAATCGAATCGAAAACAACTAGTGTCGAATATAGTGCCATCCCCAAAAGTACATATGTGGAATTGGCGGAGCAAAAAATATTTTATGTTTCATCGAAACTATAAAAAAATATAATTAACGTGAAAAATCAGTCAAGCAATGTTATATATTTTTTAAGAGAATTGGAAAGCCTTAAAATTCTATATGTAGATAAGAAAAAAGGGAAACACCACAATCTGCTCTAACTTCCGTGGGATAACCTTCCTCAAAATCGCATATAAGGTTTTATCGATCTTATTGTGTGAAAGATTAAAGCACACCGTCAACATACTGATTGGGCCTTATCAGTGTGGCTTGAAAAATCACGATTGACCAGATATTCACTATGAGCGAAATATGGGGAAACATCCGTGAAAAGGGGATTAACACACACCACTTTTTCGTCGATTTCAAATCTGCTTTTGACAGCACGAGAAGGAGCTTTTGTGCCGCGATGTCTGAATTTGGTATCCCCGCAAAACTAATACGGCTGCGTAAACTGACGTTGAGCAGCACCAAAAGCTCCGTCAGGATCAGAACCTCTCCGAGCCGTTCGATACCAAACGAGGTTTCAGACAAGGCGACTCCCTATCGTGCGACTTCTTCAATCTGCTGCTGGAGAAAATAATTCGAGCTGTAGAGCTTAAGGTACAATCTTCTATAAGGGTGTACAACTGCTGGCGTACGCCGATGACATTGATATCATTGGCCTTAACAATCGCGCTGTTAGTCCTGCTTTCTCCAGACTGGATACAGAAGCGAAGCGAAATGGTTCTGGTAGTGAACGAGGGTAAGACGAAATATTTACTGTTATCAAACACACAGTCGTCGCATTCGTGACATTGGCTGGCATGTCACTGCTGGCAGTCATAACTTCGAAGTCGTAGATAATTTCGTAAGCGGCGTCTACGCCAATCAGGAAGAAGAAGAAGATAAGAAAAAAATAACATCTTTTACAGAAAAAAGTGTCACTTGATTCCGCACACAAAATTTAATGAAACTTCTTTGCCGGATAATTTCACTCATCGATAAAATCACTTCAGAAAGACAGGCGTATACTAAACATTAATAATTGTTTTGATGTGACATTTTTTGCGCAGGTCACTGACAGTCATACTAACCTCGCAAATAAATAGATGAGTGAATTTTTGCACGAAATTTAAATGAAAAAGTCTTACTATTTTTTGCCCACATTCGCAAAAAGTAATATAATGTCTGTCGGTGTTGGATTGGTTCATTAGTACTCGCCTAGTGTCGGCGCTTTGCAGTGACAAGTCAGCTGCGAAATTGCTTTATTGCGATTGACGTTGACGTCACAAACAATAATCACAAATTTCATAAAATAATTGCCATTTTTAAATAAATTGCATTCACACAAAAGTAATTTCAGATTATAAACATGCCGAGTATTTAATTTCTTTTATTATTGATATCCATATATGTACATATGTATATTTACAAATATTGTTAAACACGCTTGTCACGCGCACGCACACAAATTCAAACAAAGTGAAAAGGTTTTGCAATTGAACTCAAATTTATATTAAATGCAATTGCAGAAACTTTCTGGGAAATTGCTTACAACTTTTTTACACAAAGTAGAAGTGGTTGTTATAGTTATTGTTGTTGGAAGTGGAAAATATGACACATGAGAGTTAACTGTGAAAGCAGCTGTCAACTGTCAAAATATCTAATGAATTGGAAAGTCATAAATTTGTTGCTCATAGTAAAAATAATTTTGTGGTTAGGAATTTTATGGTTAGGTAAGTGTTAGGAGGTGGCTGCCTGCGGGAGTTCAGAGGTAGTACGTTAGAAGTCGGCTTTGCAATGTCAGATTGATTTGTGATTGTTTTTGGAATTCATTTTATATATAATAACTTCCTTTTCTCTCTATAATAGCTCAATCTTCTAAGTACTATCCAAAATGAATCGGGAAACGTCAAAAATCTCTCTAAATTGTTATCGAGTTCTTCTGTGTATATGTATATACTGAAAACATTTTTTCCAGCATGTTATACCATTCAAACTAACTATCTTTCTATCTGTGTTTCCCAGAATGAACGTTGCTTCAGAAATTAAGCTCAGCGTATAAGCTTGCAATTTTGACTCAAGTAAGCATGGAAGAGGCCATATCACATCAGTTTCCATTTGAGTTGAGATATTGAAGCGGAAGCAATCTCAAAGCGCTTATAAGTTGTCAAACCTATTCTCTTTATTTCTCTTTTATCATGCTCGCCCGACAAATTGGAGTCTTTAGAAATAAGCGAACTAGCTAAAACATTGGCAAAAAATGAAAAATCCTCAACAAAAGACCCAAAAGAAGAACAACACAAAAGTAAAATCATATTCGAAGAGTAGTAACATAAAAACATAAATCTTTTCCCACTACTTTTGCTGCCATTCCACAATTTTCTTCGCATAAAACATTCTAATCCCTAATGAGCCCAATAAATGGCAGTAGCATTAAATTACAAATTTAATTGAAAGCCGCTCTCAAACCACACACACATACACCTGCCTGGTATTTGTGGGCATTTCCTTTTGAAAAATGTTGAATTTTTATTTTCATGATAAACTCGGTACCTGCATCACATTTGAGCAGGAATTATGAGAGCATAACAAAATGTTGGACTTAAGCTTTTAAGCAGCTTAAGCGGCACGCATTCATCGGCAACAAAAGAGTGAAGAGTAATGATGGTAGGGTGGAAGCTCGAAAGCTGTAGTGATGGGAAGTTAAAAGGCATTGGCATATTAGTTAAGCATTTCAATACTTTTTTTTAGAGTGAGGTAAAATACAAATGCAGCGGATTTGTGAATGTGGCTGCAATGTAATTCTGATAGAAATATTATAAATTATTTCTGTGAAAACTATTAGTTGGAATTCAACGATTTTGAGAAAGGCTATTTGAAATCAAGGTAAAATAAAACGACGAAGACCTTGCAGATGAGCTATTTTGATAAAAGGGTTGCTTTTAGTAGGAGCACATATTTCAAGTACCCTGTATTTTCAAAATAACAGACCAAACTACACGAAAAAAAATTTTTGAGGAAGAAAAATAATGAGAGTTTACTCAAAATGTTCCAGCAATTGTTTCTCTTAGAGATTATTTAGCTTTGGCGAGGAAGAGACCTAAAATCATTTTTTAATGAAGAAAAATAACAAATATATGTATATATTTAAATAGCTATCTACTATAATTGAAACAGAAATAGAAGCTGAATATTAAGAGTAAAATAAAATTAACAATTTTCGAAAATTAAATTTTTTTAAAGAAAGCTTCTTCAAATATTTAATCTACCATTTTTAGTTTAGGAAAAAATTGAAACTTTTGTTTTATTCATTTCTAAAATTAAATTAAATTTTTTTATTTTAATATTTTTAATTTTCTAATTTTTTTTTAATTTTCATATAATTTTTTTAAGTTTCCAAATTTTTTTAATTATGATTTCTTAAAAACAAGAAATTTGATTATATTTGGAAAAAATTTAATTTTTTAAGAAAAGTCCTTTTAAATATTTATATTTTTTAGGAAAAAATTTAAACTTTTATTTTATTAATTTTTAAAATTAAATTTATTTTTTTTATTTAAATATTTCTAATTTTCAAATTTTTTTATATTCTAAATTTTTTAATTTTTATATAATTTTTTTTTATTTTCAAAATTTTTTAATTATGAGCTCCTAAAACAAGAAATTTAGTAGTAAATTTTAAGAATAAAATAAAATTAACATTTTTCGAAAACTAAATTTTTTTAAAGTAAAGTTCTTTCAAATATTTATTCGACCATCTTTATTTATGGAGAAAATTAAATTTTTATTTTAATTTTAATAATTTTTAATTTTTTAATTTTACATTTAAATTTTTAATTTTCTAATTTTTTAATTTTCAAAATTTTTAGTTTTTATATTTTTAAATTTAATCTTTATTTACATTTTTTTAAATTTCTAATTTTTTTAAATTTTTTTTTAATTTTCCAATTTTCTAATTTTTTTTTATTTTTTTAATTTTTTAAATTTTCCAATTTTTTTTAATAAAAGTTTCTTAAAAATAAGAAATTTCGAGCCATAAATAAAAATAATTTTATCTGCAGCTTATTATTATTGTTGCATCTTTTAGGCGCATAAACCTGTAAATTTTCTAAACAATATTTAAATCGTGTTCTTAGTACCACACGACTAGGAAAGAACCATAGCAACAGAGAAATTTATAAAATAAAATATTAAAAGTGAAAAAATATCACAACACATATCAACAAGCATTGTCTACTTTAGGGGGCATTATGCTAAAAGTGAAGTTGCATACGAGTTCACACAAAAATAATGAAGCAATTCAAACTGTAGACCGCTGGGAGCGTCGTAACTGCATGAACACATTCGATATGTAAGAAACCTTCGGTTGTTCGCTTCAAAAGGTCGAAATAAGAGGTATACTTAACTTAGCAAATAGTAATTTTCCATAAAAAAATATTACAAAAAGCGCAAATTTGATGAACTACCGAAATTAACTTTGGAAAATTGTACATATATAACTATCTAAATTAATTTTCCGATTATATAAACATAAAAATCTAATTAATTTGCCAGCTTTGCAGCCTCTACTAACATTTTTCCTTACCTTAATCAGTTGAAGCGCTTTCTCGCTACCAAACTGCTTTATAGAAATTAAAAAATTAATTCATTTTCATTTGCAGGGCACGTGAAATGAGTGAAATAGGTATTACATTACCTACCAAATGACAGCAAGCTGAAGATAAAGATAAACAAAACGAACTACAGCATTTTGAGTGGCGGGAGGCGAGGTCAAACGAAAGCGATTGAAGGCAAAGGGAAAAGGAAAGAAAAAAAGTCATACGGAATGAGTGGCCCTGAAATGTTTGTTGGACCCACTGTTCCCACACAAGGCAGAGTTATGCCAAATCAAAGGCGTAGCGACAACTAGAGTAAAAGAAAAGAGTTTCCTATTAAGCAAAACTTTTTGCATTTGCAAAACGAAAACAGAAATAAAAAAAGAAAAAAATAGAAAAGAATTTGAGCAAAAGCAAAAACTTTACCGAATAAAGTAGAAAAAGGTAAAATCCTAATGACTAAGGGTGAGTGTCTGTGTCGGAGGAAAGCGCACAAATACCGACACGCACACGCAAACACACACACACATATATACAGACTGTTATGTTCGTCGTATAGGAAAAATAGCAAAATGGAGCTGCTGCAGACAGTTGATGAGATTGAGGTGCAAAAGCGGCATGCGAGCGTGCAGCGTGTGGACCCCCACGCCTAAACGCACACACGTGAAAGCTTTGAAGTTAGCGCGTGTGCCGCTGTGTAACCTCAAAACGCAATTAATCAGCTTAGCAGGGCGCACAAGAAGACTCTTCGGTGATTTTGAAGAGCAAGTACGAAAAAAAAAAACAAAAGCAAGTACCGTACAAAAAAAAAATATATAAAAATTTATAAAAAAAATAAAAAAAAATATATAAAAAAATATAAAAAAATAAAAAAAATATATGTTTTTATTCAATACCTTCTTTCTGATTTTGCTTTACTTACGCGCAATATTAGACAAATTTATGCGTGCGCTCGTCGCGGTCTCGGCAAATTTCCCGTGTAGTATTTGAAAATTGTCTTATTTGCCCACTCAACGTATTATTTAGTATCAGTTCGAGCACCTTGAGAGCGCTTCACCGGCAAGAAAATTATTTAGCAAACTTTTATTGGATTCAGGAGTACAATGAAATTTAGGAAATTTTCTTAATTTTTACGCGTTGCTGGGCGACGAGCTGAAAGTACCCTTCTGTAGCTTGTTGTCGCAGCAAATTATGATTAGAAATATTTGAAAACCATTCTCGTGTTAATGCAACGACAAAGCGCGCTCCTCGTAATAAATCAGCTAAGTAAGCAAATAGCATAGATATAGCATGAGTATACTGATTGTGTAGTGTGCTTGTGTGGGTGTGTGCGTATGCTGCTTTGATGCTTTATCGCTGGCCAAAGCCTTTGCCTTGGCTGTCTTTTGTGTCGAATTTGTCGCGCACACTTTCCCACCCTCTTTACACTAGCAACTGTATTTTACCTACTAAAGGTCCATATGTATGTGTGTGTTTGTGATGTACTGCGTCAGCCGTCGTTATTGAAGCCTTCGACTCACTGCGTAGATGTAATGAATTTCAGCCTACTAGGAAATATAACAGTGGCCAAAGTTGAACTCAATTATTTACAATTTTTTTACGATTTTGAAACCAAAAAGCATTTGAAACAAAAAGTTGGTACTTACATTACAATAAATTATAAAAAACAAAACGAGCTTGAATATTTCAAAAAGATAATCAGAGCATAAATTGTCAAGTTAAGTATGCCACGAAGTTTAAAAGACTCTGAAGGAAACCTCGAATATCTTATATATTATATCTTATTACTGGTGATTCAAGCAGAGGTACGTTTTTCAATAACTTTCTTGAGACCCAGCTTCATTATTGGATAATTTTCGACCGAACAAACCACGTTCAGCTAGCAGTGAAGAAAATATAGCAGCCGCAGCTGAGATTGTACACAAAGACCTTGGAGAGTCGATTCGGCGAGTTTCGCAGCAACTCGGACTGACGTATGGACCGAATAAGCCCATTTTAAGTCGATATCTTAAATTAAGAGCATAAAAAATACAGCTTGTGCAAGAACTGAAGTCGACCGATCTTGCCAAGCAACTTCGCTACGCTCTATGGGCTCTTGAAAGGCCCCAAGAAGATCCGACATTTTTTGGCCACATTTTGTTCAGCGATGAGACCAATTTCTGGCTCACTGGGTATGTAACCAAGCAAAATTTCCACATTTGGGACGAAGAGCACCTGAAGAGATGCAAGACCTGTCATTTATTTTTAAAAGAAACAACGGTTTGGTGTAGTTTGTGAGCTGGTGGAATCATCGCTCCATATTTCTTCAATAGTGATGCTAGCGAGAACTTAACCGTCAATAGCCTCCGCAGGATATGATGAGGCGCCACGAAAAACCGACTATTTGATGCGTGAAATAAAAGTCCGCGATTTCGGCGACATTTGGTTTCAACAAGACGGCGTCACTTCCCATACATCGCACCAATCAATGAATTTATTAAGACTTCGGTGTAAAGATAATTTCACGTTTTGGACCCGTTGATTGGACACCAAGATCGCGTGATATCACACCCTTAATATTTTTCTGTGGGGATATGTAAAGTCTAAAATCTATGGGGACAATCCCGCTTCGTTTTAGGCTTTGGAGTAAAGATCACGCATATCATTTGTTAGTTACCAAACGAAATGCTCAAAGGAGCCATCGAAAATTGGACTCAACGGTTTTCAGAAAATAAGGAAGTTTCTTTCGAATGCTTATAAACATTCACCATTAAATTTGAAGTCTCTGTATTTTTAGTTTAAAAAAGTGGGGAACCTCCTTATGGATCACTCTATATAAGAATGCAAATGAAGTAATATAAATACTGAAACTGCTGTTCGGCCTACAGATTATTCAAAGTAAATTTCGCAAATTTCACAACAAAATTTTCCTAACGAAACTCAAATAAATGACGACATCCCTAATGCGTTCAGATAATACTATGAGTTTTGCACCAAATGAACATATCTACAGAAATTTTACGAAAATTTAATAAAAAAGTAATATTTATGTTCAAATTTCCATACCAAACCTCAACTAGCTAGAAAATGAATATTAATTCTGATGCGAGCGTCACCTATGCTATAACATTTTTTCCAGCTCAACGAATTCAAAGCTTTTGCAATAATTCAACCACTTTTGGATTCACTGTTTTCTATGTTTTTTTGTTTCTTACTGAAAATTCAGATTGCCAAACACGTCAACTTGTTTGCAACTAAAATCAGTCAATTATTTTCCATCTAAGTAAGTTCGCTTGTAGCAACCTAGCAACAGCTTGGAGTGGCGAGCATCATCTGTTCGCCATATACGTGCACAAACTGATTACCGACAGCCGTTACGAAGCTGGGTGGCTGGCGGGGTGGCGCACTAAGTGCGTTCGGTTCTTACCGCAATGGCAGACGGCAATTTTCGTTTGGCCGATAGTTGAACTGGGTAATTTGTATGGAGCAGCATAGATTTATTTGGATTTGTGGATTTCTATATTCGTGATATTTGCCTTACTAACAGAAGTCTTATTTGCAAAACATGGTTTTCGTGCGCCTGTACATACATACATATATACATACATATATGCATATGTATGATGTCTTGTGCGTGCGCGCTTACTTATTGCCCGTTGACTAATGTTGTTCTCTGTCGCTCTTATGACGCTTTATCGTCAAACTATACTTGTTGTTGTTGTTGTTTGTTATTACTATTTTTTTCTGCTGGTTTTGCTTTCCTTTGTGGTTGACATTTCATTTTGTTGCTTTTGTTATTGCTATTTTGATTGAAGATTGCTTTGTTGATGACAGATAACGTTGTTGTTGTAGCTACTGCTATTGCTTGTCTAATTTAATGTTATTTCTTGTCAACACTGCCATTGTTGTTGGCATTGTGACGTCGAGGCAGCGTGCTCACTCACTCAGCGCTTACACTTCAAAGCAAGCATTTATTTGCATTTCGGAATTCGTTCAGATATTTTCCTTTGATTTGTAATGGAAAACCTCAATTCTAATTAATTGATATTAAATTTTTTTTTGAACAACCCTTAGCTGCGTAAAGTGGTTTGAAAGCAGGGAGGTTCTAGGAAAAGAGTCGAATTAAAAATTAATTGAAAGGCTGAGCTTAATGTGTTTACTTGTGGGGCTGAATTCGGAAATACTAGTAAATTTTTAAAAAATACTGCTGCATTAAAAAAAAAACTGGTATAATTTGTGAAAAAATATAAATTTTGTAAAATGTACCGGTAATTTTTGTAAAAAAACGCTGGCACATTTTGTAAAAACACTGGTATATTTTGTAAAATTACTATTAAAATTTGTGAAAAATACTGGCAAATTTTATAAAAATACTGGTAAGCTTCGTAAAAATACTGTTAAATTTAAAAAAAAATATAGGTAAATGTTTTAATGAATACTGGTATAGTTTGTAAAAAAGTACTGGTAAACTTTAAAGAAATACTGGTACATTTTTTAAAATACTGGTAAATTTTATGAAAAATGCTGATAATTTTTATTGTTAATCGAGGTAATTTTTATTCAAAAATACTGTTTTCTCTACTTAAAAATTATTATTTTTAATCAATAATGAAAGTGCTGTTAGTTGTACAAAGGTGGCAACGCTTTTAAAATTTTCCTTATTGGATTAATTTCTGTGATATTTTATTCCAAAAAACAGGTTTGTTTTAGTAAAAATATTTGTTTTCATGAAATAAGGAAAGGGCTGCTAAATTTTTGCCCAGGTGGCAACTGTATAGAAACAGTTGTTGAAATTTTCAGTATGCCTTTTATATATTATTAAAAAATATTGGTATATTTCAGTGATAATACTGTATACAAAAACACTGCTTTTGAAAACTTAACTGAACTACTATTTATATTTTATGCGTGGCAACTCTTTTTAAAAAAAAAATTTAAATATTTTTAATTCTGGTATATTTTTCCCAAAAATATTTTAAATTTACAATTTTATTAAAGAACCGCAAATTCCATATGCTTTCAAATAGGTGGCAACTCTTTTAAAATATTTTTTTAATTCTCAAGTATTTTTTTGAAATCTATTCTATTTACAAGTACAGTTTTTTAACGAACTGGAACTTCCTCATATTTTTTTGCATACGTGGCAACTCTTTTTCAATCACTTTCATAATTAACTGCATAACTGGCATATTTTATTCAAGACTACTAATGCACAATATTATAAAAAAATTTTTGCACTTCCTGAATTATAGAAACTGCAATTTAATTTCTTTCTCATATGTGGCAACACTGTTTGAATTACGCAAATTTTCAATGTTTAAATTGGCGCAAGAATTTGCAAATCGAATGCAATAAACCGACGAACGAAATTTAATGCTCCGAATCACTATCGTAAAATACCCAGTTTTATTGGCTGCCAGTGAGGCACACAATTTCGCCATATTACGGTATTACAAAAATTCTCTTGAAATATAAAATTCCAGATGCGAACATCAAATTTCGAAAGTTGCGTATAAATCAAAAGTGATTTGCTTTTGTATTCAAGTGATTGCTACAACACGCTGCACATACCTAATTTTCTAACGGGCCGCATTTGCTAACCGAGAGTACGAGTACAGGCTTGTGTAATTGCAGAATTGCTGGCGTATGGTGGGTGTTCTGTGCGAAAATAGTGTGGTTGAGTGTTTTTGCCGACAGAGAAATGTATTTCAACTATGCCATTCTTAGAATAAATAAATACATACATAAATTACACAGAGTTATGTGGTGTCGGTGTATGTCGAGAAAGCTATTGATGGGTGTAAAATATTACGATGTCGTACACTATTTAACAAAATATCGTAGAGAGCAAGAAGCTTTATAGATTTTTGATTAAACAATTAATTGTGGGATGGAAATATATGAATCTATGGATAAATGAGATTTCGCTAAAGTGACGTCAGTACTTAAGGTATTCAAATTGTATAGAGGAAAGTTAAATATTAGGTAGTCGAAAAAGTCTTTTCGTATTTCTAATTAAATTTTAACTTATTTTTTTTTTATATTTATAATAATAAATGAATCAACAAATATGTACTATTTTGATCGACCACTTTTTGCCATACGAAAAGACTTTTTCGACTACCCAATATTTACCAATTAAATAAAATGTTGACACTTTTTTCAAATGTAATTTTATATAATACATAATAATAATCAGAAGAAATTAATTATAAGCAAATTTATTTGAAAAATATGGGTACATATGCATCTATTGAAAAATTAATAGTAATTTTAAAATTCAATTTTAAATTTTTCAAAATATAAAATTATATTAAGAAAATTTTTAATTAATTAATATAATTTTAAAATTTCGAGTTTTAAAATTTTCTTTAAGTTAAAAAAATAATATATACTTTATGAATTTTTTTTTAATTTTTTCGCGAATATCAGCATATATAAATTTTGTTCAGCCCCCTATTGCTACGACTATGTCTTTAAATCAATGGCTGTATTTTGTTACCAGGTGTAGTTAATTGAAATTCTGCAGACTGTTAGAATACCATGTTTTGCAAAGCAATTAATTTATGCTAGAAAGAGTACAGACAAGTATAATAACAAGAAATTACAATACGGTACAAGACAATATTCGTTTTATGTGATTTTTTATTGTTGCCTAAAATTTTTTTCTTTGACGCTCTTTTCGTGTGCCTCATATGTACATACATTTGTGTATGCATGAATGTACGATTTTTCTAATTAATATTAATAAGTGGGTGCGGCTAACACGGTGGACAGCAGCTAAATATGTAATTAAAATTTTTGGCAAATCAAAAGGTACACGGCGGTGCATGATTTGAGGGCAACAAGAAAACGAGTAAAATTATTTTAATATAATATTGAGATTTTTTTAATTTTAAAGTTTTGAAATCAATTTTTCTCAATTGTATAAAAAAAATAAATAAAATTTTTGGCAAATTAAAAGGCAAAAAGAAAATTATTTTAATTATGTTTTTGTGCCTTTTAATTTGCCAAAAATTTTGATTATTTTTTTTATATAATTGAAGGCACAAAAAAATTATTTTAATTATAATATTCAGATTTTTTTTAATTAATAATTTTGAATTAAATTTTTCTCATTTGTATTAAAAAACATCTTTAAAAAAAAAAAAATGTTTTAATTGTAATAATCTGATTTTTCTAAATTCTAAAATTTATTTTCTTTCAATTGCATAAACTAGCAGATTAGAAAAAAATTTTCATTTATAATATTCAGATTTTTTTTAATTAATAATTTTGAATTAAATTTTTCTCATTTGTATTAAAAAGTAATTAACATTTTTGACAAATTAAAAAGTGCAAAAAAAATATTTTAATTACTGTTTTTTCTCATTTGTATTAAAAAGTAATTAACATTTTTGACAAATTAAAAAGTGCAAAAAAAATATTTTAATTATCATATGCACATTTTTTTTTAATTTTATAAATTTTAAATTAATTTGTTTTTTCAATTCTATGAATAAAATTATTTAAATTTTAGGCAATTAAAAAGTTACAATAAAAATTATTTTAATTATAATATTCAGATTTTTTTTCAATTTTAATTTTTAAATTAATGTTTTTTTTTTTTAATTTATTAAAAATTATTAAAATTTTTGGCAAATCAAAAGGTACAACAAAAAAATTATTTTAATATAAAATTCAGATTTCTTTAATTTTTATAATTTTGAAAATATTTTTTTTTTTTAATTGCATAAAATGGCAGATTATTTTAATAAATATTTTATACAATATGAAACTGTTATAAAATATATATTTTTTTTCGCAGATGAAACTTAAAAGCAAAAACAAAAATGATATTTTTAAATATTTGTATAAGTTCCGTTGCATAAAAAAAACAATTTAATATTTTTATTTATTATATGGAAATAAAATATATTTTTTAATAATAATAATTGTTATTATTTGAGATCGAACTTTTAATTATTATATGACATAAAAAAAATTATTTTATCCACATATTGTTTTTTTTTCAATTAAATTTGCACATATATTCAATTTCTGCGGATTATAATTATTAATTTACTTGCTTTGCAAATTTAAAATATTTAATTATGCCCTCAACACTGTAATTTATTCCAGCGATATTATTAGTTTTGAATATATTGTATATACATATGTACCTATATTTTGCATGCTGCTTAAAATTTATTTCTACTGATTATTATTATATTATTCAATACACCCTACACTGTTAATTATACCACCTGTCTACCTTGTTTTATTGAAAAGTGGGCTGCAGTTGATTAACAAATGTACGAGCATGCATATAAATACAAGTATGTATGCACATACATATGGATATTTGCTTATGCATACATACATATGTATGTAAGTAGGTTGGCTGTAATTTAGTTAGCAGCTTGGTTGACCTTGACTTTCATCTCGATACGCGTTCATTAAATTCGCGTGGCTTGCAAAATGCTCTACAGCAAAAAAAATTAACTAAAGCAGCTTATAAGTTTGTATACTTGGCTATGCTATTTATATAAACTTGTATATAGACATATGTATCTAAATACACAAGCATATGCATACCAAAATTGTTTTTAACAGTTTTTTTATTAGTTGCTTGCAATATTTGCATAAAAATTAATAGCATACCTCGGCATAAGTCGCAAATACGCACGAAAGCACATGCGCTTGCACACACATGTACATACGTGCATGAATGAAACACGTCACTGCAGGCGCTGTCTATACTGCAGTGCCCGCACACAACACTTTTCACTTTTCAATAACACTCTTGTAATTATTTTCACAACTCGATTTTCGATTTTTGATTTTCGTAAGCAACTCCACGCGTTGTTGCAGTTAACTGCTTGGCCGGCGCACTGCAATAGCGCCAGCCAGTCTCACTGATAGTCCGAAATGTCAGCGGCAGTGCATTAACTGCCTTATGTTTCTTTTTGTTGTTGCTATGTTTGTGCCGATTATATTTTTTTTTTTTGCTTTCTCACTTTTAATTCACTTAAGTAAGGCTGCAATTGTTGTGATGTGCTCGTGCACAGTTAAACACACGCGAACACACACACACGACTAATGCAAATATGTGCGAGCACAGCTGCACTGCTACTGACTGCACTGTTGCTTTGCCTTATGCGCCTTTTGATTTCTGTTTTTTTCTTCGCTTTTTTCTTGCTGTTCTACCCGCACCAGCGTCTGCTGCATGCACGGTGCGCGGTCACTGCTATTGTTTTCGGCGCGATTGAGTTGGCTTTTTTATTATTGCAAGAATTCTATTTTATAGCTTTTGATAATTTACCGCCACTGCCATTTGGTGCGCGAGTGGCATCACGCCACAGCTGCTGTGCTGGTGACGTTTTAGCTTTGTAATTTATTTTAAAGCAGTATATGTTATTTTTTCACGCTGTCACACTTTTCTTCAAGCAGTGACACTGTATTTTGTTTTTTTGCCTGCCTGATTAGCTTGGCGCTGCTGTGACCTACTCACTATGCAGCAATGTGTAATACATACGGCCCGACACTGCACCGCACTGACCGCCTCACTCAATGGAAATGACAGATTTGCCGTTCGAGCATTTTAATTTTTTTCAATAAATATTTTTTCCACCTTTCAGCTGCACAGCGTTTGGCTTTTTTCTCGTTGTGGTTCGTCCAACGGCACACGCACGCGTATCAACGACACTTTTCACCACCGTCCACTTGAATTATGTACGCGTATATATTTTTTGATTTGCAAGCAACGTGTGTATTATTTAAAAACACCTAAATACTTTGCTTAAAATGTTAAATGGCTGAAAAAAATGTATATGTCTCATTGCTGTCGTCGCGGCGACATCGACATCGAGAACTCGAGACGTTGAAAATCACGAACCGCACGAAGTTATGAAAACCGATGAAGACGATGTCGTTGCTGGCGAGAAAAACTGCACAAAAATTCTACACAAACACACGCACACATAAACACCAAAAGGCGCCCGTGAGCAGCAATAGCAGCAGCAGCGGCAGAGAGGTGAGTGTAACGTTAAGCAAGAAATCATGAAAATGAATATGCTGTGAGCAGAGCGCCAGCCTAAACTGCGTTGAGCAGCATGTGCTTAAAGAGAGCGCGAGCGTATGAGCACACGTTGTTTTGAAGCATTAATACGGCACTGCGCTGTAGACACACAGTTGCGGAGATGAAATAAATGAAATGAACCAAAAGCAGCAAAGAGCAGCCGAACGAAGTGGTCTGACGATTTCAGTAACACAGCAACGTCAACAAAAATAACAAAGAGGCAGCAAAATTGCCGAGCGACAGCTAAGCTGGCGACGTTTGCTGATTACGCGACGATGGCAAGGCCGGCTGGCAGGTTGGTTGGGTGGCTGCTGCGTCTAGAGGGTGCGTACGAGGCAGGAGTGTTGTGTGGAGAGCATACAATGAGCACGCCATTAAACTGTGTACGACGCTCAGACATAGCGCCAATTGACGAGCGCCCAGCGCAAGGTGACGATAGCGCGCAACCCACAGCAATAAACCAAGAATTGAGCGCGCGCTAAAGAGGGAGAACGTTAGGCACTATCCACCAAAAACAAAAACACAACTAATCAGCAAACATATATACTCGTAAAGCACTTATCAGACATTGTTGAGGCACCAGCAAGTGCTAGTGCGAATTGGGCGCATAAATCACGGTTCGTGTTTTCGAGCGGAGCGCAAATAACCGGCGCCAAGTGAATTTGGAGCAGATTGTCAAGTCAAATGATTTTCGTGAGAGCCAAAAATTTGCCAAATGAGCGCGTGTGCGTAGCACATGGCAGAGCGCGCATATGCGTTGCCCAAGCATTGACAGATAAACAAAGCAGACAAATCTCGGCAGCTGTCAAATTATTATGTTTATAATGTCAGATTATGTGCGTGCGACCGACGACCAAGGCGCTTATAATGTTGGTTGTGTGCAGACGCCGGAAGAGCCGCATATTGCACAGGGTTGGTTGAGAGTGGCAAGTGCGTCAACCTAATAGCTATGCGCTCGTCAATATGTATTGCTCTGCAAGAGTGTATTGTCAAATGAGATGTTAGAGCGCTCAAATTTTATTTGTTTATTTTTGTGGAAAATTTGACAGTCGGCACAAATGTCACTTTAAGTTGTGTAAATGTCAAAACAAGTGACACTTTAATAAAAAAACTTGACTTAGTTGACTTTGGCTGCGAGAAATTTGAAAATAGCGTTAAGCAGGCAGGTCAGGCGGCAAGGTCAGGCTCAATAAGAGTGGTACGGATTTCTGCAAAAAGTTGTGTACTAACTTCAAGTCAATAAGGGTATACATTTTCCATTATTCTAGGCGATATCACTTTAAAAAACTTTATTAAAAATTCATACAATTTTAAACAAAAATTAAATCCTTCTAATTAAAAATCATCACTGTGGGTGGTGGGTAAATGGGTGGCCTTTTAAAATCGCTAAAGTATGTGTGGTGAATGCTCTGTAACATTTCAGCATCACAAACTCTGCACGGCTAAGCAGCACTTACCAAGCGCGCTCTAGCAAAAAGTCATGTGCGAGCAAACGAACGGCCGCGAGAGCGCGTACCGAAAACTAACCACGACGGCCAAAAGACAAATCATTTGGCAATTGTTTTGGTGGGATTTTGTGGTTACTTATACCAGTAGCGCACTTTTCAGGAGAAATGCTATATTGTTGGTTAAGCGCATAAAAAAGAGAGAGAGAGAGCGAGCGCGCGTAAGAGTTTGAGCGCACAGTACGTGCGCTGGTAGCTGCGCGTGTGTGCAGCGTGTGCTTATCTCGCTTATCTCAGTGGTTCATATTGGATTTCCTTCCACGCTTTTTACACGTATTTATTTTCTTTTATTTATGGAAAACCCGTGGGCTTTCGCTGGCTTTTAGGCGGCTTCTTTTATGCTCTTTTTTATTTTTTGTTTATTGCTACTTTTTCACGCGGTCTACTGCTATCTACATACATATCGATAACAACAACAACGCCTGCCAACACGTTTCGGTAGCTGGCTCCAGCTGAATAATGGTTCGTGTTGCCGTCGATTTGGTTGCTTTGGCTGCATTTCGACGCCATAGTTAGAACAAGTTTGGTAAGTAATAGTCCAGGTGGAGGGCACTACCAAGTGTTCTAGTGTGCGTGTGCACAAGTGTGTGATTAGAAGGCGTTCCACTGTTGCGCCTAGTCTATCAATGATTAATAGCTTACAATTATAAATTTGTTAGCGCATTACGCGAGGTATTAAGTAACGCACAAACACTGCGCGCCACAAGTATACGCACCACCTTGTATATATCTACATGTAGAGGATTTTTTTTTATAATTTTTACTGTGTGTTTGCGTGGTATTAATTTTGAATGACTTACGTTTAGTAAGCTGCTAGACTATTAGTTAGTGTGCAGGCGGCTTTTGAAGGAATTTAGGCGCTTAGTAGCCAGCAAACTTGTGTTGTGGCAAGATATGGCAGTGGGTACTTAGTTATACATAAATATGTTTATGTAATTATCTGATAAGCGTTTATATTTTTATATACTTTTGTTTACTTTATCGCACTCCAGTGCTTCGCTAATATTAAAAAAAAAGTTAAAATAACTTTGAAAAATATTTTTAATAACTGCACATTTATTTACCGTCAGATTTTTTGGCATTTTGCAATTTTTAATATTTACTCAAATATATTTTATTATTTTTTAAGCAAACAGCGAAATTTAATTGATTTACACATTCATTAAGTCTTTGATTGCTTTGATTGGGAAATTGCTTCCATAAAAGTACTCGGGCTAGATTAGATTTAGCAAATGATTAGTTTTGATTTACTGATTTTTACTGGGTTTTTAAATAAATAATATATGGATACCATCTCTACCATCAATTCATATATTATTTATATATGCGAGAGTAGAGTCTATTTTGGCGGTAAAGGTAAAAAAAAGTTAGTTGGAGGTGCTGATAAATTTTACTAGTTTTGATAGCAGTTCTCCTTCAGTGCAATAATATGAAGAAAAACTCAGCCGAAAGTCATTGTAATTTGGTGGTAGGTTACGATGAACATGGTCTAGCAGACGAAAGTTTAAAAAGAGGTTTCCTTCATTTAAAAAAACAAGATTTTGGCTCGGAAGACGAACAACGTCCTGGACGACCAAAAAATTGAAGATGAGGAACTGAAAGTACTACTCCATGAATTTAGATGTCGTATGAATTGATGACAAGGCACGATTTCATAAATGCTGCTTGAACGCTCCAAGTGGAAGTCGTTTTAGCATTGGATGGTGACTGGTGATGTAAAAGGGATAGAGAGCTAGAAAATAATTAAAGTTTTGTATAACGACCAATGGTCTATTGTGCCTTCTCCTATATTACACATGGTCACAAAGGTGTAGCACTCTGAACGATTCAAAGAGCTTGCTCCACGCAATGGAGGTGTAGTGATCCCTGTCTACGTAGATGGATCCAAATACCTTAAGCTTGCTTCTATTTTGGAATTCGTCTTAGGGAGGTGGATGATATCTCTAAACATTGCTAGGTTTAACCTCCGAATAGTATCTTGGCGTGACGAATACCTGTTGCTTGCTGCTTGTGCCGTTCTCTTCCACTCTATCCTCCGTGAGGAGCAACTTCTTTATGGTGTGGGACCCCACCACAATGTATTGTTCTACCCCCATCATCCTAGAAACCTCGGGGCTAGTTCGTTGGCCAGCTAATTGCCTGCTACCTCTTTATGCCTCGGCACCCAGATCAGATGTACACGGTTGCAAACTGACAGGCTATTCAGCCTTCGAATACACTCCTACTAATAGCGATTCGACTTTATAAGCTGAGATCGCTTTTAGTACCGCTTGACTGACCAGCGATACGCTGGTTGCGATAGTTACGTCAGAGATTGATTTCTGCACATTGACTTATAGTAAAGTCTTATGCTCGAAAGATGATTGGAAAACATCCCATTGGTACGAATGTGATCACGCAAAGCCTGCTCCAATGCCTTCCGGCGTTTTCGAGCCGTGTAGTAGCGTCTCGTGGAGGAAGAGGCAGTGGTTTGTCTATCCCTTAGGCCTTCATTTGTTCAGACGACATTATCAGAAGGGATTGCTTTTATAATATCGAAAGAATAAGTTAATAAATGATTTACACGGTATAGAATTTTCATTATAATTTTTTAGAGATAGTTTATTCTTGCCCGAAGACACAGAGAGTACTGTTGGGCCTTACATTGTTAAAATAGTGAATTTGTAAGGCCTCTACCTTGCGGTATATAAACTAGCAATGAGTAAGAGAACTTGGCAAGCTGTACGATCTCTTGCCGAAATCGTTCGATTTTTGACCTTAACTTCTAACTAACTATATTCTTGTGAGCGTACGAAGGCTAGGTAAATATCTCATAACAGTTTATCCTAACTCAATGCATAACTTTCGGTTCATATTTGGAATCCTCAAACTTTTTTTTAAATATAACTTTCGGATATAAGCATATTGTAAACTGTCAACTCGGAGCAAGCAGACTGGCAACTGTAAAAATAATGAAGTTTTAGCTTAGCTTTTCGAGCTTGGCTAATAAAAAATGCTCACTTAATTTCGCGCTTTTAACGAGCGCTCGTTAAAACTGTACATTCATCATGTACTTATTATACAATTTAATCACTTTGAAAGCCAGTTTTTTTTTTTTGAGTTTTTGTGCCCATAAAAAGTAGCACTTTTTTGCAATTTTTATGCATTTTTCCTAGTTAATAGAGCAAAACACGTTTAACAGTTAGTGCAGAGAAAAGTAATGAAGTAAATGGCAAAAAGGTGAGCAAGTACAATGCACTCGTCACGTTTCGCCAAGTGACTATAGTGAGCCATGTGCCCGACCCCCGCCAAAATTCCGCCGATGAACTTCTGAAAAGATCTGCGCCTGAAGCTGTGTGAGTGCGAGATTTACAGAAAGAGCGACAGCAATTTGCATTACAACAAAAGAACGGTGCAAACGAGGGTTATGGTGAGCGAAAGAGAGCGGCAGAGCGTGAGCAGTACATGGAATCTAAGCCCCAAAGCTATGTTTGTATGTATGTATGAATGTACATATGGATGCTAAATAGACTTGAGAAAGGTAGTAATTTCATTTGCATTAAAATGTAGTAACATTAAAAAGTATTTATGCAGCCTTAAAGCCATTGAGTAGGTAAGGTAGTAGCCATAAATTTTAATTACAAGCAATAATTGGCTGTAAACAAGTGGAGCTGCTTTACTTTAGAAATCTATAAAAATGTATACTTAGAGAAATGTTAGAGGGATGTAGTGAAAGGATATTGCCGGCGCGTCTTAATGGAAATTGGAGAGCTGGGAGGGAGCTAATTTTATATAAAAGTCATTAAAAAGTAAAAACCAGGAGAGGAGTTATATTCTAAATTAATAATTTTTCATTTAAAACCTTAAGAGTGAGTGTGAAAGAAAGCTTTATAGTTTAGTTCCATAAGTTCATCTGTTTTTTTCACATAACATATCATTTCGAGTTTCCTTTTTAGAGTTTCTAGGGGTGTATTTACTTGCAAGTTCGAAAAAAATACTTCCTCCAAATTTTTTCGAATTTTTTAATAAACAAATTAGCTGTCGACTTCCAGGTAGAGCACCAAAAAAATGTGTCTGGCGGTGAGAAATTTATCTCAAATCCAAAAATCAAATAGTTTAATATTATTATGGAACGATTTTGATTTTTGAAAAAAAGAAAATGGCGGCATCTCAAAGAATGTATTTATTTATTTTTTTGAATATAAACTCCTCTAGTGGTGTAAGGAATAGAGATTATTGTCAACAATCTTTTTTGTTCGCTTGTGATATATCTCTTTGAAAAGGTTGTGTAAAATTTCCGGTCGATCGGTCCACTCGTTTTCGAGGAAATTCCCTATATAAAGAGTGTTTCGATGAGAGTACGCTTTTGGGAGCCGGGGGAAGTAGTGTATACTGAAGTTAAAGAAATGTTACAAATGCGCTCATATAGCCGAAGCTATTTGTCGGGTCAACTTCAGCAACAGTCAGCTGATCGACACAGGCTCCTCAAGATTTGAAACATAAATTAAAGTGAGATCACTGGTGAATAACATTTTGTCCAATTCGCTGTCGGACTGATGGATGGAACGGCTTGGCACATTTTACGTCAAGAACTTGAACTCAAAGCGTACAAAACACAGCTTGTGCAAGACCTGAACTAAGCGACATCGGTTCGCTCTATGGGTTCTTGAAAAGTTCAAGAAGATTCGACGTTTACGAGCCAAATTTTGTTTAGCGATGAGACCCATTTCTGGGTCAAAGGGTATGTAAACAAGCAAAATTGCTGCATTTGGGATGAAGATCAACCAAAGAGCCATATTTCCATATTTTTTCAAAAATGATGTCGCTAAGAACGTAACTGCCAATGGCGTTCATTATTTTGCTGTGATGTCCAAACTGGGCCACAACTAATTTTAACAAAATGGGCGCCACTTCCCACACATCGCATCAACCAATGGATTTATTGGAGGAACACTTCGTGGAGTTGATAATTTCACATTTTGGGTCAATCGATTGGCCACGAAGATCGTATGATATTACACCGATAGACTTTTTTCCTGTAGGGGGATATGTAAAGTCTAAACTCTATGCGGATAATTCCGTTTCCATTCAGGCCTTAGAGAAAAACATCACACATGTCATTCGCCACTTGCCAGTCGAAATGCTTGAACGAATCATCGAAAATTAAATTCAAAGGATAGACCATCGGAGACGTAGTCGCGGCCAACATTTGAAAGAGATAAACTTCAAAAAATAAATGCCAAAACATGTTCTTTGGAATAATAATAAGCATTGCTCATTAAATTTGAAGTTTCTGTGTTTATTCTTTAAAAATTAGGGAACCTTGAAATGGATCACGCTTATAACCTAAAAATTTTCTTACATAAGTTTTTCGTTACTTCCAAGATAAGTTGTCGAAATTAAGTTTTTATCAAGGCTCTAGATTGCTTTAAAGTAAATATAAAAATTACTAAGAAAGGGTCATGATAACTCAAGACCTCATACATGACGATACAATAAGATCTATTAAATTTTAACATACCCCATAACTCCTCGTGAGCACTACACCAGTATAATACTTACATATATAATAGCCTAAGTCATAAAGTAATAATAAATTCACCTACCTTGTTGGTGAGTTGCGAAAATTATAGCAACAACAACAGAATGAGCACACCATATACACCAAAAAGTTAACACCACCACACCACGTGGCCGACGCTGTCGCTGTTGTACCGTCCGCACCGGCTGCTGCTGTGTCAACACCTACTGTAGCACCCGCGTTACCAGCCTCACCACCAGCACCTACACCTAATGTTGCCGGCACAGCACCAAATCCACTGGTCGGCGCTGTTGTAATGGGCACACCAGGCGCCGCTTTGCCGCCACCGCCACCACCCTCGATCAAGCCAACGCGACCACCAGCCGCTGCACCAGCGATATCAACTACAATCAGCGAACCCGCCGAGGGCGTAGACGATTTTCGGCGTGCGCGTGCTTTACGCGCGCTGGGCGATTGGATTTTCAGAAAATGTGCTAAGCGCGCGCGTGTCGCCTTGATACCGCTGGCGGCACTGATGGTGGCGCCAATGCTGCCAATGCTACCGCTACTCAAGCGTTTCACAGCTGGCTTAAAGCTCGGAATGCTTGGTATGTGGTAGGTTTGTTGCTGCTGCTGTTGTTGGGTTTGTGTTTGCGGTTGTTGTTGTGTTTGGGCGGTGTGCGCGGGTGGCGCTGGCGGCGTATACCGCTGCGCCTGCGACTGTGTGTTTGTTGCAGTCTTGCTTGCTGTTGTTGTTGCGTTGGTGGTATTTGTTGTAAGTGTTGTGTGACTGGCAATGGCAGCCGCCGGCGGCTGCGCTCTTGCCGTCCTCACCTGCGTCGCGGTCGCACCTTTGCGCTCCGCTCGTGCCGCCAGCGCACGTGTCGGTGCGACCGTCGTGACTGCCGGTGCGCCGATGCACGCTGCTGTTTGTGATTTTGCAAATCGTTCAGTCTTCTGTTGTGTGGCAGCCGCCTCCGCCGTAGCTAGTGCAGCGTGGGTGTGCGTGGGGGCGTGGCCGTAGCCGTGGCGCGGCGCTGTGCTTGCTGTCACTGGCTCTGAATTAAATGTGATTTGCTTCTTTTTGCGCACTTTCTGCTTCACTTTGCTGGTCGCCTTCAGCAGCGGTTGCGTTTGGTGTGCTGTTGTTGTTGTAGTGGCAGCTGTAGTCGCGGTTGTGGTTGGCGTGTGTGGCGCGCTTGTGGCAGCAATTGCAATTTCTGTTGTAATTGGTGTGCTTGTTGTTGTTGTTGTTATGTTGGTGGGTATGTGGGTTGTTATTGTTGATTTTGTTGTTGCGGGAGTGGTGATGGTGCTGCTGTTGGCCTGTGTATCGTTGTTGTTGAGAATTTTCGCAGTTGCTGGTGATTATGTTGTAATGTTTGCTGCTTCTTCTTGTTGTTGTTGCTAATGTTGCTAATGTTGTATATTGTTGTTGTAATGCTGTTTGTCGGTGTGTTCAGTTTGTTGTCTTGTGGTCGTTGCAGCTTCCCTTTGTAATGCCGTTGAAGTTTGGTGCGTTTATTGTTAATATGTTGTTGTTGTTGCTGATCTCTGCGTGCTTAAATTTGATTTGTGTTACTGTTGTCCGTCTGTTATGGCTATTGTCGTTTATATTGCTAAATATTTGTTGAGCTGTGGCAAGTTGTTGGACTTTTTTGTTAAATTCTTGTATTTGGCTTTTTTGTTATTGTTGTTGTTTCTAAAATTTTTTATATTTTGCCATTTGATTATTGTTGTTGCATCTTAAAAATATATTTTTTGCGTCGTTTCTTCGCTTTTTTGCTGCAGCGCTGGTAATTTGTTGCGCTAACATTAACTTTTTTGTTGTTGTTGCTTGTTTTATTTTAATGAAAATTTAATTTTTTTAATTTTCCTTGATTTTTATAATTTTTCGCTTCATTACTAATTTGTGTTTTAGTAATTTTTTTTTTTTAATTTTCTTCAAAACTATATTTGAAGATCGCCTCTACAGCCACCGTTCAATGCGCTTAATAAAACGCATTTATTACTTCAGTTGCTAAGATTTTATTGCCGTCACTTGATTTTTCCTTTTTTCATAACTTTTCTTTAAATAAATGCCCAGCAAACCAAAGAATTATCGTTGTTAATCCTTAACGAGCTCCAGCTCCAGGTGTCTATTAGCACTTTGCCCCCGATTTTGCTGCTTTTTTGTGTACTTCAACAATATTTATTATTTTCCATACATTATTTGAATTTAAACTTCCTTAATTAAGCACATAATTTTGATTTTAGTTTAATTTTTTCAAAAATTTTCAAAATTTTTCACAAGCTTCATAGTTCCACCTTTTTTGCTTCCACTTTTCACTTCACAGCTCATTTGCACACTTTTACTTTGCATGCAGTTTTCCGGTTGCGTACTTGCTGCTTACTTAAATTTTTACTTTTTTGACATTTATTTTTTTATTTACTGCACTTTTCCGCGATTTGTTGCGATTTGTTGCTTGCTTTTTTGTGATTGCTTTTGATTTTTTATTGCTTTCTTTCATTTCCCTGCTTTCATCGCACACACATAGCGCAGATTTTGCATTCACATACTTTCTATTTGTTTATTCCGCTACACTTTTTTCACATTTATTTTATTTAAAATATTAATTTTGCACATGTTCTCCAGCGTATCGAAACACTAAAAATATTAGAGTTGCATTTTGGTTAAAAAAAATTAAATAAATAAAAAATTTCTGGCTTTGCTTTTATTTCAATAATTTTGCGCTTCAGCCCTCAACTTTTTTCCCGATTTTTATCATATTAAATTTGCATTGTTATTTTTATTTTTTTGCTGCATAATTCCTCGTGAATTTCAATTTCAGCCGCTTATCGCTGCTTAGCGAAATAAATTCTTCTTATTTTTCACAATTTTTTTATATATATTTTCGTTTTATTTTATTAACATTTTATTTTATTTTTTTCCACACTTCCAGCTGCTTCTTTCTGTATGCTCTATCACTATTCACGAGTGCACACGCTCTGACTTATTTGTATACAATTCGGCATGCTGCTTTACATAATTTCCATGCTCGCGTCTACGTGATGAGAAACTGTCGCCAGCGGCTTTTTTGTTGCAATTTTGTTTTTGTTGTCGTTCTTTTTTTTCTTTATTTATATATGTATTTTTTCTGCTTTTTGTTTTGCGTGGAATGCTTTAAGCTTTAAGGGTGCGGTGATACAAATGTCGGCAGAGAATTTATCTACTCTTTGGCATTGAATGGAAATGTGACGAATATTAAATAGAACTATTTAAGAAGGAAATACTTTTAGAAGTCGCGTACTACATATAGAACTATTTTGGGATACTGGGTAGAAAAATATATAATAACCGCCAATATATGATTAAAAAAATTAAAGTGAATAATATAAAAAAATTATAATATTTCAAAAGTTTTAAAGGTTTGAAAAAATAAATTAAATATTTATATTTAAAAAAAAATGAAATATTTAAAAACAAAAATAAAAATAAGAGAATTTAAAATTAGAAAAAAAAATTTATTCTAATAATTTAATTTTATTTTTAGAATTTTATTTTTTTATAATAATTTTTTTTTAATTTTCTAATTTGTGTTTCGCTCAATTAATCAAGTTTCTTAGTAACCAAAGTAGGTCTTAGCATTATCGGTCATAAAAGAAAGTTAATAAAACTCGAGTTTAGAAGCTTGTTTTAGTGCCGAAAATCAGGCTCTTTTTTGTTTTAAATATTGGGTCGACAACTATATTCGAAATGTCGTAGCTTGGTATTCTTTTATTGTTCCAATAAATCGAACAGGTCTTAGCTTTCCCACGCCTTGTATTCAAGCATATTTTGCAAAATATTTCAGTATACGCCAGTCATGTGAAGCGTACACAACAAAAATTCTTTATTTTAAATCAAAGACGAAGAACTTTGTGCCGATAAGTTTTTTTTGTGGGCAGTTCTTTTTTACTTTATTATTATTATTACTTTATTATGTGAAGAACATCTCAACTGAAAGTCAACGCAATTTGGTGAAACTTCATGGGGAACATGCTCTAGCTGAGCAAACGTGTCAAAAGTAGTTTGCAAGATTTATAAGTAGCAGGCTTCAAAAACGAAGAATATCCTTAGCAGCCAAAAAAAATTATTGTTGAGAAACTGAAAGCATAATCAATAAAGAGTGTTCTCAATTTCATAATGTTTGTGAGTCACTCAAGTAGCCATTTGAAAACGTTTAAAAGAAGGCGGATACATTCAAAAGCAAGGCAAAGCAAGGCTCCCATATGTATCGATGCCAAAAAAAGAGATGTTGAAAGACGATTTTGTTTTTTAAAAATGCTGCTTGAAATCATTTTTCAGCAGATTTTACTGATAATGAAAAATTAGTCCATTCGCCAACCCCAAAATGCGAAAAGTTATATGGGGAACCTGGCCCAGCAAAGGTTCTAAGTTTCGTGGCATCAGAAAGACTTGCTGCATTATGAGCTTCTAAAACCGGGATAAACCCTTGCAGGGGATGGCTATAGACAACAACTCTTCAAATTGACGAGGGGAATTGTTCAAAAATGCCGGAATTTTTGCTTAACCGCCTTATATTTACTTGAAAAGGAACTACTTTGTAAGAAAAAATACAAATTTTTAAAACATAAAATTAAAAGCAACCTTTAGCTCTGAGTATAATGATTTTTTGATCAGTTGCAGTTGAAGCTAAACCAAACTCGTTTGTAGATAAAAATGGTAGCTTAGCTCAAATTGAGAAAATCTACTATAGTCTAAGGCAAATATTTTAAATATGCGTTCGCACGACAGCTGGTTGTACGTAACCGGGACGTACCCGGCTTTTATCCGGGAACGGACTGTCAACTGTTCTGTACAACAAAAACAAATATTTTCAAAATATTTTTGATATGAAAATGCTCCTTTAGAAGAAGAAGCAAAAATTTTTAATCAGAACAGGGCATATTAAATTTGCCACGAAGATTGTAACACCCAAAAGGCGACTTTCCACACGCTTTAAAAGTTAGTATATATGTATGTATATGATGAGTTGTCCCGACTTTGCCATTTCCATATGATTGTTTCTGGGTCTGTATACAATACTTTTGGAGATATCCATCTGAAATTTTGCATCTATTAATTTCTCTCCCAGAAGATGAAAAATATACCAATAGCTTTGGCTATTTTGATTGGATTTAAAGTACACAACCGTTTCTAGTCAGACAGTTAGAATGTTTTTAAACAAAACGGATGCGGTTTAACATCTGATAGTGGAGTGTTAATTAGGCACCGTTCTTATGATACTTATAAAAAATTACCACAATTTTGGATAGTACTGAAATGTGAACATCACCTTTTTCATTAAATATTTTTTAATATTTAAAATAATTTTTAAAACGAGAAACAATTTAGGTGAGACTACTTATAACAATAACAACAATCAAATAAACACTATATAGATTCTGGGTTTAAGGCCTCAACTGATATATAAAAATTTACGTGCATTTTTTAAAATTTCACAAATTTCAGTTTAGCGGTTATTACTCATGGTCACCTAAGATTCAAAATAATGTAACATCACTATTCATAAGTTTAGAGGCGAAGGAAAAACGATATTATAGAAATCATTAATATTGAAGCGAAATTTCAGTTTTGGTTATAAAATGGTTATATTTTGGTTATCATACACTTATATTGAAAAAAGGTTTTCGTTATAAAATGGTTATATATTGGTTATTATAACTGAATTTGTGTTTAGAAAAATATATATTTTAATACTCATTAACTTCCATAATTGAACAGGTAAAAAAACAACAAAAACATAAGCAATTTTAATTAATAAAGTTGCTTTTCGGAAACGCCATATTGTCAGACCACAAAATAGGAAACAAACACTGCTATAAAAGAGCGCCTGTATATTTTTATTTATTGAGTTTTGTTGCTAGTTTCTATTTTTGAAACACAACTTCTTATTTATATATCTATTTCCGTATTTGATATAGATATACATATATTCAAGTCACTGCTTTAAAAACCGATTTTGACAGCGCATCACAAAGTATTAATATTTACATATATGTATATATAATTACATATATGCATATAAATATAATATATGTAAATACACGCACTAATGCCTACAGACCACTTTATATACATATGTACAAGTGCGTGGAGGAAATCTATGCAAGCACACACAGCCTCACTGAGCGTTGTCACAGCACACACGGGGGACCAAGTCCAGACGGCGAGCACTTCGACGCAGACTACCACGATATAGTTTATGATTTCGACAAATTTTTTGCAGCAAACTATAAACACTTTACATGAGGTATTTACTATATTTATTTCACATTTTCAGCCACGCACTCTCCTTGGAGATTTTCACTCACTTTACACGCAGAATTTTCACATTTTTCTCTACAACTTGAAAATTTTTCACTTCGTTTTAATAACACGGCTGCTGATTTTATCTTTTATTTATTATTCGGCTCTACACAAGCGCGCGCGTACGAACGCTCACACAGCGTCTGCTACACAACTGCTCCGGCCGATTTTGGCATGCACAGCTTCTTTGTGGACGCTGCGCTGCGCTACGCTCGCCAACAAAAACAATAACAAACTTCCAAGCAGCGCACAACAACAAACATAAAATATAATCAACAACAAATGGGATGTTGTCGCAAGCGAGCAGTTAGTTGTATGAGTAAATATATAAAATTTAAACAAAACACGCACATACACACACGCACGCACACAGCTGACGACGCGCTCAATAACAGCTTAGACACGCTCGCCCGGTTTCGAGTTTAGCTTTTACAGCTAGCTAGCTACCAGCCAGCTATTTAACAAACGCATCTTAGTAGCGTCTATAAATTAAGTGCTGCTTAACCGCCGTACTACACACCAGTTAGCTAAGAGTGGAGATAATAAGTAAAACACAGGCAGCACAGTCTGCTACTACACATACACACACCACTGATTCGACTGTCTGACCGACGACTGTGCCAGCGTCTGAATGAAATCGTACTGAATCGGCAGAATTGGCCAAATGGCGAAAGTGCGCCGTATGTACTATGCTGTGAGCAAAAATAGTAGTAGCGACTAAGTAAGTAGGCAGTATGCAGCAGCAGCTGTGGCGACGACGGTGACGGCGACGCGGACAGTGACAGCAGCCACTATAACGAACCCGAAGTAGAAGAGGCAGAAGCATGGAGCAGAAAAACCAAAACAGCTGCGACTGTGCTGAGCAGCAGAGCATAGCAGAGTTGGTTGGTTGGGGGTCGGTCGGTCGGTTGGTCGGTGGAGGCCTCAATGCCTATTTGAACAGCAGCTAAAGTGGGAGCAGCAGCAAAACAAAAGCTTTTAAGTGGCGCAAATTGTGACGAAAGAGTGTATGCTGGCCTGCTAACTACCAACTAACCCATCAACCAACCAGCCGCTACGCCTCCCACTCTGCACCGCACCCAAACAACAAACTGCCGGCGCTAACAACCCTCATTCATAAGCACCCTATATTCACAGCACGAAGTGACAAACACGCACTCACTCGCCATCGCCATCGCCATCGTCGTGCACTGACACATGACAATCGTGTGTTAAAAAAGCGAAGACAACCGATTGTCTGTTTGCATACACACTGCTATATAAATATGTATTTGAATGCGTTTATTTTTGTCACAGCTACCGCTACTGCTGCTGCTGCTGGAGTTCGCTCATTTCGCTGCTGATAAACATCGGGCGCACAATGAACAGCAGCAGTCGCAGTCGCAGCAGCAGCTTCATCATATGCGCAGCACACTAATAAATACAATAGCAAAGTAATAAAAAGTATAATAGCAGAAATTATGAAGTGTAGCGGCAGCAGCTGCATATTAACAGCCAGCCACCCGTTCGTAGCATAACATTGGGCGAGTGAGTTAACATTAACAAAGTGCAAGTGAATTAACATTAACAGTATACGAGTGAGTTAATATTAACAGTGTACGACTGAGTTAACATTAACAGAGCATGTTGAATCGCATGTAACTCGTTGGTGGCCCTTGTGTTGTGCTTGCTGTTACTGGAACATTAACTGTTTGGCTCAACACCTGCTTGGGAGCGCCCACCCACATTAGCGGGTCGCTCTGCCCCCTGCCTTAGACAGTTTTCCACCTAATGTTAGCGCAAGTTAAGAAAAATTATTTCTGCTGCTGGTTATTCGCATGTGCGCTCTCTTTTTTTCTCTCTCTCTCTCTCTCTTGGCTATATGTAAGCTTTTAAGTATGTAAGTTGCTGACTCGTATCGCCAACAGTTTATCTTTAATAATTTTTATACTATTTTATTTACTCTCTTCATAATTTGTAATGATGCCACATGATAAAAAGTTTTTAAGAGATTTTTGTTGTAATAGCTTTTATTTTGAGAAAGTAATCTGTAATCTGTAAGAGAATTCTATCATCCCATTTAAGCAATAAAATCAACCGGTTTGAAATTCGTATATTAAGTAAATGTGGGAAAGAAAATATTCTCTCTGAATTTCATTTATCAACCTCAGAGTTTTACCGGTATTTTTGGTAAAAAATCAGCTATAGGTCCACATGTTTCTGGAAACTTGTAAAGCACGGTCAGATTTCGAGAATTTTTGGACGTGAGATTGGCTAGGTTATGTCGTCCGAATGGATTAAAACACTCCAGCTCTGAGAGTATTCCAGAAGCAGAGAAAGGCCTTTACTCTGTTGGAAAACTCAGGTGGAGGAGGTCCTGGCTATACTTGGTATCTTCAATTGGCTTTGAACACGCTTGGCGCTAATAGGAATATAAAAAATTGAGTTTCCAAAAGTAACCAAAAACCGAAAATTAAGTGAAAAAAAAAATAACTTTTTGTTTGCTTTTGTGCATGGTTGAAAATACAATAAATAAATAAGCTGGCAACACTCATATACACATTGTCTTCATTCTAAAATAATTTATGAATCATTTAAGCTGTTTTCTCTTTTTTGTCTCTCTCTAATATATTCTACTCCATTTTTTATCAACTGTTGAACGTTTCCATATGCATTTCTTATCGAATTATATGTATAAGTATATATCATTATATCTCCCCTTCTACCAAATGCAATTGTTCACGAGTGTTTATTCAATTTATTTTTTACGAGTACAACGAGGCGTTTACGGGTTAAATAATACACGCTCGTGCATTGTTTGAGAGTTTGCTTGCACAGTTGCATCCGATACGCTTGGCTTGTTTACTGTGAAATATTGAATTTTCTAGCGATATATTGTGCCATTGAAAGCTGTTTGGCTGTGAAATGAAGTAAATGAAACATGATGGCAACTTCAGGGGGTAAAACAAAGCACTGCTATTTATAGATATGATATTCAAGGAAAAATAAGACTAGGAGAAACATTACATTACTAAAAACAAGGAATTTTAAAAAGTTTTGAAATTAAAAATATTAAAATATTTAATATTAAAAATACAATTTATTATAACTTCACAAACCAAAATTATAGATTTTCTAAATTTTTCATGAATGTTACTAATTGAGTACTATTCAAAATTTAACCTTTTTTATTGAGTTTCTTCTGACTTTGGCTGTTCAAAAATTTTGAAAAGTCACTAATAATGACTTATTTGTAGAATTTAGACGTAAACTTCTCGAGAAAGGCTGCACCATCCGCATCTGAACAATTGTAGTTTGAGTTCTTTTATTTTATTGTATTTATTGATATGTGACAAAGCTCAGAACCTCTAAGATTACTAAACAAAATTAGGAAGAAACTGGCTATATGAAGGGGCCGAAATTTTCTCCTCTTTCAATTGAATTCCTCAATACTCGAATCACTGTTTCGCTGTTCATATACTGTCTAGGGATATTTGGATAGGGAGAAGTTCCTATAAAAAGGAGCAGGATATACTCTCCGGATTGGTCGAAACTGAGAGGGATTATTGGAGAAGAAGTTTTTTGTAAGAAGTTCTCGTCAAACTTAGTTTTAGACTAAAGAAACTTTATAGTATTTTCAGGCAGAAATGGCTACTATTAATGTGGCGGTACGCATAAAGATGCGAAATGCCGCCTCTTTCAGGGAGGTGAGCATTCACCCCGACAGTATAGCAGCCATTTCAGCGCTGAGCTCGCTATCTGTGCACTCAAAGTTGTCAAGGAGTCTGTTCTCACTAGACATAGCATCAAATTCTCTACTTCATCACCAAATTATTTTGTCCGCTCACAATAGTATGAGACCGAGTTGGAACTTCATTGGCATCTCGCGTTCTAGGATTTAATCAATAGAACTCGCATTCGCTCAGCAGGTGTTGGTTGACGACGTGCTCCTGTGCGACTGCAAGATCATTTTGGCCTAGAGTATAACGCCCGAGATTATCTTAGCTACTGCCCTCAACAAAGTCCATCTTGCCGCAATCGTTCGGGTTCTTACTAGAGATTATTCGATATACAATCATAAGGTGAGGCTAAAAATCTTGATGTACTCTACTTGTCAAAGTTGTATATATGAAAGAGAGTAAAGTGGAAATATCCAGCCGTTGCGAGACTCAAGTTGAAACATCTCGGCAGTCTTACCATTGGTGAACCAGGAACCTGTCGTCTCAGCAAAAATGCAATTAGCTCAAAGCGCTAAGGTCTATTGTATAGGTGTTTTATGTAACGTAACGGACAGGCATCCTAAGATCTTCAAGCGAGATTCCTGTTGGTGTCGACTACATAACTTAACTAATCATGAAAAAATGTTTAAGCGATAAAAACGTTACAGTGTTAATATCTCATATATGTACTCTGTATAATATATCCTAGATTTATACCGACACGTTTTAAGTTAATGGAATTCCGATGACTACTTTTGAAGAAGGTCTATTTAGACAACTAGTGTGTAGTTTGTATTTACTTAGAAATGTTTTTCGTAGTATATCTTTAGCCGGTAGACATATTTGCTTCAAAAATTTTATTTGTAGTATACCTTTAGGCGCCAAGGGTGAAAATAAAGACTGTATAGGATACTGTTAAAGCAACTTTATAATTTGTGGAGGATACATTTGCATTTGAATGCGATCCTAAGCCTGTTGAAGAAATTTTTATTTTCGGCGAAGACAACTTTGTCTGCCCACAACAGCTTTAAAAAGCAGGTTCCGTTAAAAATAATTTTTGCTGTGAACAAGTATTTTGCACGTAAAAAATAGCATGTTTTGCCTTCATAAATTCAGTTACGCCAATTAAAATTAATACAGCATTGCGCCAACGCCGCGAGCGCAACAATGCAATACGGACGCACGGACGGACGGATGGACGGAGGAGTGTGCATAGAGAACGGGTATTTAAGCAAAACATACACTTGACGCTGTAATTAAAATTCAAACTAATGAAACTTTATCGCGCAAAACAAGCAACAAAAACCGAGAAAGGCAGCAAAACTGCAAAGACAACAATAAAAATGAAACCGAAACAAAAAACAAGCAACAAAAACAACAACAGTAAAATCGAAACCGAAAGCAAAAAATGCAAAGGAAATTGCAAACGTTTGTCGTCATTAGCACAGCGAAATGCGGTTTATAGTTGCATGCAACTAAGCAACAACAATAACAACAAGCATCAGCGCCACGCACAGTTGGTGTTGTTGTTTTATGCTTAGCAACACTTTGTTGCATGTGGTGCACTTTCACTTTTATGTGGCCACCAAGAAGCAGAAACAGAAACAGAAACAGACGTCATAACTTCATTTAGCATTGCGCCATTCGCACTGTTGTTGTTGTTGCTTTCGCTTTTTTGTTGTTCTTCAGCTATTTTTACGTCTGCAATTTTAACCTTTGGAATTTTGCGCTCGCTCACGCAATCAATTGTTTGCTTGTTTGGTGGTGTTGTTGTTGTTAATGTAAAAGTTTTAAACATACAACATTTATTTTTAGACACTTTGCACGCCTTGGGAGCCAGCTCCACACATATAGACAAACAAATTTCGACTTAATATGCACAAAAGTACATAAATAGTTTTAATATTCGCTTATTAAATGTGTGTGTGTGTGTGTGAGTATGTGTGTGTAGTTCAAATTGAAAGTCGGGTGGTAAAATGTGGTCAGCCCTTCGTTTCCTTGGTTTTAGTTAAGAACTCTCTTATAAGCAAGGTCATGCCGCAATGTGGCTAGCACTGAATTTACAGGTTTGCTTGTTGCAGTTGTTTTAGTAGTTTCGACTTATAGTAGATCGCCGTCATCGATACTATTCAGTGGTAGACGTAGGAAACATGTCGTTTTGAGACTGTTGCAACAAAAATATAGAACTCTTCGATCGTTGGTGATACTATTTCGAGGTAACTGCCTTAGCTGTTGTTTCCAAGAGCGCTTAACAGTTTATGTAGCGTGGTTTCGAGTCCAATATACTGAACATCAAGACGTGTGAATTCGATGGGACGTGCGAGGAATTACTTAAGGAGAGTTTGTTCCCCATGAAAGGAAAGCGTTATGCAGACGTACAGGCTATTCAAAAGGCATGCACCGGCATACTAGCGGCCATACCGGCCAGCGAGTTAGAACACTCGTTCGACATGCTTTTGGACTGTGCAAAAAGCTGTATTGAAGCAGAAAGAGACTATTTTGAAAAAATAAATTGATTTTTGAATTTTTGTTAACAGTTTAGACGGTCGGAATGAATTTGGAGTGCACCATGACTCAATAATCGAAGAGAACTGTCAACATAACCTCATTTGACCCACTTTGACGTGGCTTTTTCGGCTTCGGCTCACCTTTGCTACAATATTTGGCCGATTGATCGTCAGTTTCTGAGGCGTAGGCAAAGATTCAATACTCAGCGTCAGTAATAATGTATTTCAGTACATCCTGGTAGTCAGAAAGCTCTGTTTTACAGACGTTAATGCGACGTGGTTTTTGGAAAAAAATTTAGTGATTTTGGAACCAATCGTGCTTCAATTAGCCTTAGCCCCAAATGATCCTTTAAAACGACTTTCAATGATCGTTCCGATATTCTTACAATGCCAGTAAGATCTCTGACAGTTAAGCGTCGATTCTCAAGCACCAATTTCTTAGTTTTGTTGACGTGTTGATCATGAGTTGATGTTGATTGCCGTCCAGGATGTGGTTCGGCGTCAACGCGTTCTTGACTCTTTCTGAACAATTTGTGCCAATCAAAAACACTTGCTCGCGACAAACAATTATCACCGAAGGCCTTTTCCAACATTCTGTATGTTTCAGCACCAGACATTTTTTATTCTGTACCCAAAACTTCTTTGTTGAATAATTTAACTCATCGTAAAACTTGCCAAACGCACTTTATGCACTTCAGAAAAGTACCGAAACCCGTGGAGGATCACTTAAATTGTTTCAACTTTGTTGAGTAATAAGTTGAAAAAATCAGATTTTTATAGAAAATGTCTACATAGACTGGATATTGCTGTGACTTGCCTTTCATGGATAGCTTTAAAAGAGGAAAATACTTAAAAGGGGAAAACACTCTCTAATGGAATAAAATGGATAAGTTCGAAAGAGCGTATCTTCCTGTGAGTTGACTTTCTAAAGCGATTTAAAAAAGTAGACAGTGAATAATAGCATTTTTATTTTTTTTCTTCAAAGTGATTCTAAATTATTTATTTTTCTAATTGCTTAAATTCATGCTGAGTCTTAAACCATTAAAAAGTTATCAAACACATATAATCTAATTCCACACTTTTATATACGAGTATAGTGTGAATAGCAGCAATGGTTTAAAGTGCAGCAGGTGCGACTAACAGTTAGAAAATTGCATGCTTCGGCAAATTTCTATAAAAATACATATATTAGGTGTATATTTAGATAATATCACACATTTTGTCATAGACACATATTATATTGCGCACACAAATACTACTGCATACGCCCTGTAGGAAAATTTTGGGCAATGTCACTCCAATCTCTTATTTTTTAAGTAGAAATATAGTTAGGAAGCTTCAAGCTCTTTAAATTCTCGGTAATTATGCACTGGATAGCAACACAAAAGAGGAAACGTCGGAGGTCATAACCTTAGCTTTTGAGATATCGATAGAATATATATAGGATCCATACAAGATAAAGCTGTCATACAAACTGATCGATCAAAATCCAGTACTTATATGGAAAATTTATTGAGTTGAGAAATTATCTTCCACCATACACGACCAACTCTGCTTTCCTTCAAACTGAATGAACAATATCAAGATAATGACATTTATAGACTATCCTTCATTCTTGTTGAGAAACCTTATCAACCTTCCTGCCGTAGAAGGTTGTTCATATCAAAGAACGTTGTTAGAGAAAGAACCAGCAAAAACGTTTTCCAGACGCAGTCCGTTGGTCGGTCATATTTTCAGATTTAGTTGTACTACAAATAAGTTAGGTTAGGTCGTAGGTTTGATCCAAGATCGATGAATCTGATAAGACAGATATTCGTCCTTTGTGTTATCCAAAAACTCTCAAAAGTTAATCACTTGATCCTCATAGATCAACGAGGTGTTCTGAGCTTACCACAAATTTATTGAGACGATTAATATGAAACCCAGTAATTTCACTAGTTTCGAGAAAGGTATGTCTTCTGAGATATTTCAATATCCGTCTGGTAAAAGCCGGGTAATAGAGGAGCCAATGACAAGGTGACTTCAACTCGCCTTCTCCATGCAGATTTGGTAAAGAGCATCCGATTGAATATTTAATCGCTCCGCTAGCGTATATATTGGATAGTGAGTTAAGAGGATCTCTAGGCCGGAAATATTTCGAAGAGACAAAAGTTTTGTTTGTTGATCAGCGCTTGAAGGTCCAAGGCTCTAACACTAGAATGCAAGAGGATATTGAAAAACTGACTCATTTCTCATTCAATGAAATTGGATAAAGTGCGGCTCATTCTAGGCCGGAAGGAGCTCGAAGACGCTAAAATACTAGTTTTTGAACAGTGCTTTCTGAGCTCACTGTGCGTAAAAGATTCTAGGACTAGAATGCAAAAAGACACTGGAAAACTGACTCGTTTCCAATCAGATGAAATTGGAGAAAGACCACTCGCCTAAGCAAGCTCGGCGGCTTTGCAGTTTCCGCCGATTACGCTTTGACTGGGAACTCCTAAGTAAAATATCTTTCATATCACCTATATTAGACTTGGGAGTTCCCGGTCACAGCGGGATCGTCGGAAACTTCAAAGCCGCCGAGATTGCTTAGACGGGATGCCTTTTCTCCTCGGACTGGAATAAAGTCTGAAGGTATTGCTAATGAGGTCATGTACTTCTTGATAAGTCAGCGAGCTCAAAGCCAGTACACAAGCTCGGCTATCGGTCGCTACGGGAACTAATTACGCGTCTAGTCCAAATTCACTAAAACCGAACTAGAAGTATTTGATGTTGATTATTCATGAAAACACCAAACTAGTTACACGACTAGTTTCAAATTCATTAGAACTCTCTCAAAGGATTTTCCTAAAGGGTGCACTACACTAAATCCATGCATAAATGCATGTGGGTGTTCGAGTAGCACTTAGAGTGACAACATGCAATGAGCCTGTAAAATAGAATAATAACAACAACAATAACAACAACAGCCAAGCAATGACATTCCCAACAGTCGGAGAACTGCCAGCAACGTGACGATTACAAACGAGCTGCGAACGACGAATTTACTATGTACTAGAACGGCAAATGCACTGGCACACATACACATACAGCGACGGACATTAAGCCACATACACATGCAATGCGGATATGTGTTGCAGCTGGCGCACATTAAGTGATAACGACAAGGCAACAAAGTGTCAGCGGAATAATAATTTAATTTAGCCGTAAAACAGAAGCAGTTAGAACTACGTATGTGCCTGCATTTGTGGGCGTGTGTGTGAGTGTGCTGGCATGGCAGTGTGTTGGTGCTGTATGGTCGGTGAGTTGCTGTTCTGTGGCAGCTCGCAATCGTCGTCACTCCTAATGGCAACGGCACTATTTTCCAAACTCACACACACACACACAAATAATGGTTGCAGCCATATTGATTGCATGTTGGTGTTGCTGTTGTTGTTGTTGTGACCACTAGTGACGCGTGTGCATACAAATAATAGCCGCACAGCATATTATCGTTACCATGGGCAAATCACTGCCGTGCATTTGGTGCGGCACGTCAGCCATGGTTGCAATGTTGCATTGTTGCACTATTTTTATTTTATTATGCCACTTATATGGGCACCGCCCGCCTGTGCTGCAGCCACACACATACTATACACCGTAGTAAGTGTAATGCGATGTGTAGTTGGTGGCAGCAGGCTAGGCTGGGCTGGGCCCGGACGGCTTGTTGCATGCCACGCTGGGCGTAAAACTATTTTTAAAGTAACCGTAAATTATCTTCCTTGCGTTTGGCGTTTGCATTGAAATTGAAACGTACTCGTTGTTGGCCGCCGTGTTCGACTAAACACTTTAGTTGCCGTATTGTGTGGCAGGTAATCATTTGTCGTCTGTAAACGTGCAGGTGGTTTAGGTTTTATGAATTATTTGCGAAATTGCTTGTGGCAGGAATTCAATTACTCGGGCACACAGTTCACTTCAATGGATTGAACTGTGATTTTATTATACACGTAGCGAAATTGTGTTTGTATGTGGTTGAATTGGAGGAGTGCATTCTATTTGGAGGGTGGCTAGGTGGCTTGTTAACAGACTTCATCTAGTTTCGGCACCGAGGCATAGTAGACGCCAGCTGAAGGATGCCTACATACCGTTAGCATTACGATGACCAACACTCTATAGACAATCCAAAATTGAGTGTCGCAAGCGGGTCTGAGGTTAAATCTAAAAAAATGGGTCTGTTTGCTTCCACTCCCTTTGATAAATGGGACACAACTCTCTCTCCCTCAAGAACGGCAAAAAACGCCTTGGGGTAGTCTTGAACAAAAAACTACTCTGGAAGCACAATATGAATGAAGGAGCCAGAAAGACCAGCAATGCCTTATATGCGTGTGGATAGATGCTCGGCCCAACCTGAGACCTTTCTTCCTCTCTCATGTACAGGTGCTTCACAGCGATTGTAAGATCAGTTCTGCTCTACGGGGCAATAGTGTTGTGAACAGGTTTTAGAATCAGTCTACTAACTGTAGGAGAATTTACATGTAGAACCACCGGGCTTAGCTCCCACCTTTTAATGAGGAAAGAAGGTTTATTGAAAACACAGAAAAATACATATTAACTATTTGTACGTTGACTGGTCAGAACACTCGGAAAACCTCAGTCACGGGTGGGTCAAAGCTTCAGAAGAAAGTTGGTGGAGGGGTTTACTGTCAGGAGCTCTCTATCAACTTCAGTTTTAAACTTCTTGACTATTGCACTATCTTCTAGGCCGAGGCTGCAGCCACTAAGGTTGCAGCAGATTTACTGCTCCGGAGGAGCCTCCTTTAGAGAAGTGACCATTCACTCAGATAGTAGAGCGGCGATACTAGCCTTGAACTCACTAACAGTGTGTTTAGGGCTGGTTAAAGAGTACCTAACCTCGCTATCAGTAGCATCGAGTGTCTTTCTAGGTGCCAGGCCATAGCGGAATCGCAGAAAACTGTAAAGCTGATGAACTAGCAAGAAAAAGGATTCTAGAACTGCTATCGGTGGAGTGGCAGCAGGTCGGTGCTACCGTATCTTATTATTAGAAAACTGGACTTCGCGGAAGCTTGGACAGCACTGGGCCCCCATCGGTACATGCGCTGTTGCAAAATCCTATTGAAACAAGATCGACAGGAGTTCTTCTTTTCTATAACCTCACAAAGGACTACATATAGTAGCCCACGTGCGATTTTTGATCAGCCATCTAGATTAATCTAACCTAACGGTGGCTCGGAAATGGTGCTGGGATATGCTGTCCAGAGTTTGGCATAATTCAGTCAAGTAGCGAACTTGGCTTTAACCTCATTTCGCATGCCGGCGATTATCGTCAAAATTAAGCGCCTTCACTTCTGCTGGCTGCCAGTACACAAAGGTCGCATTGGCAATAAGATAGTGGATGAGAATACCAAGAGCGGTGTACGGCTGTCACCGGAAAACCTGTTTAAAAATGGAAAACCCTTGTATTGTCTATACGACGATCTCGACAAGACAAATAGAAACGTAACGAACGATTTACTTGGGCGTAAAACTGCAAAAGTCATGTGTAAAATCGTAAATATACCAAGATCCTACTGGCGGTCGATAGCAGGGACTGTAGGAAGACGATTGGAATACTCACTGGTCACAGTCTCATGGCAACTTACACCTGCATAATGGAGCTGATAGATCGAAAAGGCTTCAGAAAGTGTTAACAGCAAGGCAACATGGAAGCATTCGAGCATCTCCTGCGTCTTTGTCCTGCATCGGAAAGGCTCCGCTTTAAGTATTTGGGATTAACACGGTGTGAGATACTGAAAGATGTATCGTTAGTGAGCTTCAAGAGGCCATTGAACTTCGCGTCAAGCGCAAACATCTTATGAATACTACTCACGGACTTTGTAATGAATCTACATCTGGTTCGTAAAAGACTGAAACTGATCTGTGGTGGCTCATTAGCCTGCTAGAATAACCGGACTTAAACTATTTTGATTTACGATGAGTGAAATTCTTCAACCAAAAACTTCTACTAAATTTTGTGTGCCGAATTAAATTTCTAGTGCCGAAACGTTCAGAATGTTAAAAGAGGCCAAGTGTTTTTGATTGCCACAAATTGTACAAAGATGGTCGAGATCGCGTTGATGACGGAACACGTCTAGGACGGACATCAACAATAACTGATGATCAACACGTCAATAAAATAAGGGAATCGTACTTTAGAATCAACGATTAATAGTCAGAGATCTAACTGACATCGTTGGAAGGATCAGTAAACAGCATTTTGAAAGATCATTTGGGTTTAAGAAAAGTGAAAGCACGACTAGTTGCAAAATCAGCCAATTTTTTTCAAATATCAGCTTCACGTTAACAGCTGTGGAACAATGATTTCCAACTACCAAGATGTCATGAAACTCATTCTTACTAACGAGTCTTGGATCTATGTTTACAACCCGGAAACAGATGACCAATTGGTCGAATGCTGTGGGGAACCGAAGCAAACCCACGTAAAAGTAGGTCAAAAATAAAGGTTATTTTAACAGCTTTCTTCTTCGCTTAGCGATGTGTGGTATACTCCGAATTCCTTCCGACCGGCTAAGCTGTCAACAAGGAATATTATATGAGTATTATGCGTCATACGTCGGTTGTGCAAAGCTATTCGTAGAAAAAGGCCGGAATTACGAGCCGACAACTCTTGGATTTTGCAACACGGTAATGCTCCGTCGCAGACCGCATTGATCTTCGTGAGTCTTTCGGCAAATTTCTAACCAACAGGGTGCCGCAACCACTGTGTTCGCCTGATTTAGCTCTGTGTGACTTTTAGGTATTTAGCAAACCTAAACGAACGCTCCGTTGAAATCGGTTTGAGTCAATTGTGTCCATTAAACTTGAATCGCTACGGGAATTGAAGGCTATTCTGTTAACTGGCTTTAACAGCTACTTCGAGAATTGGAAAAAGCGTTGACACAAGTGTATTGCCAAAAGAGATTACTTTGAGGGGAGCGACATAGGTTTGAAAGAATTATTTAAAAGTTTTAAAATAATGAACAAAGACTTACTGTTTTTCGCTCATTTGAGTTCATATTTACTATCTATATAAAAATTTTAAACTCTCAGCGAAACGACCTACCCTAATCTTAAAAATAAATAAATACATACATACATTAGAGTGTACAAGTGCGTACGTGCAGTTTTATCAATCTGCTCAATGCTCAACCAGCACGCTAACACATTTCTACGCTTCGAAGCGCCATGATTAACGAGTACAGTGTGAACGAACACAATAAAGCGGAGTAAATATATACCATATATGTGTATGTGTAGAGTTAAAAGTTCGAAGAGAACACCAGTGTGAGAGTTAACAGAGGCGGAAGTGCAGTAACCGCGCAACAGCAGCAGCTGACTGCCAACAGGACACGAGCTGCGAACCAACGACGGATGTTGGCCACACACACACACACAAATGGCGAACATACAATAAAACAAAAAATAAATGTGTGAGAAAGTAGCAAGATAAGAGAGCGAGCGCACAAGTGAGTGTGTATACAGGAGCTGAAAAGAAAGACACACACACACATGTATACGCGACGCCATGCAGCGCGCGCTAGTGTGTGTGTGTGCTGATGACGAGGATGTTGGCAATGAGTTGCGTACTTACGCTGCTGCTGCTGCTGCTTATCAAGGTGAGGCGTGTGGAGCGTAAAGCGTTGCGCGCTGGCTATGCCTGCTGTGAAGGCTTAACGGTGTCGGTGCGAGGAAAGGCCAAAGTACGGAAATTGCGCTTGAAAAGGTTAGCAACAACAAGCCAAGCTACAGCAGCGAGCGTTCAAAATAGATATAAGCGCAATACATACATACATATGTATATATGCATTTGGCTGGGGGAAGCGTGTGAATAAAATGTAGGCAAATTGTATGGAAGTGTGTCTATGTGTGTGTGTGTGTGAAAAGTGAACAAAGCGTAGAAATTGAAGTGTTTGACAAAAGGAAATTTCATTTAAAAATTGTACGTTTTCAAGATGTGCAGACTCACACATACACACACACGAAAAACATGCATACATATATATGTACATTCACAGATATTTGTCTTCAGCCGTGTCTACTACACATGTGGTTGCCTACATTTAGGCGCACACGCTTGACTTGCGGAGAAAGACGTGTTTACGCAAACACAAAACGTCGCCGAGGGACGCCTTAAACCAGCGGCGGGACGCACATTAGACCGCATTTAAGTTTAATGGCGTTGTTTGACGCTCGCTGCTTGTGCTTACTTTTGGGGGCGCAACGCTACAAGAAATGAATGCACAAAATGTAAATGATAAAGCAAGCAAACAATTGCTGCAAAGACAAGCCTACGCGTTGCCAACTGTTTACATATACTTGTAGAATTGCCTTACGCACCCGCTGGTCAATGACAATAGGTTGGATAGGTCCAGTGTGGCGGGTCGTAGACTATTTCGAATTAACAAAATGTCAACGATAAATAAACGAAAGGAAAAAGTAAAAATTTCAAGTGGAGCGGAAAAATAGGCGTCGCGGGAATTTAAGTTTGCATCTAATTTTTTGTTGTTTGCTGGAAAATAAGGTCATTGAAGGCCTTACCAACAGCAATTAGTTAAGTAGAAGAAGTATTTTGCATATGTAGCCTACTTTAGGGAGCAGAGCTGGAAAATTCTTAAAGAATATGTTTAGGGGAATGTGAGGGATTTAATTTGAGATATTTTTTCTTAACTTATAATCTTGAATGTTATCGGCAAGTAGTATCAAGTCAGGTTGAAACATTTACATTATTAATTTCAAAATTTAAGCAATTTATTCAGTGGATCAAATGAAAACTACCATTAAGTCTCCAAAGGTTATATTAATAATATTCACCTATTAATTTATATTCAGAAATTTCAAAAATGATTTCTCGTTAATATGTAAGATTATATACGGTTCGATTAGAAAACTCAGCTTTTGGAGAAAAAAACTGGTCTTCCCCTGGTTGATGTCGTATGCAATAATTTTGATAAATATCGAAATCGAATGAGATGGCAACTCAGAAAAAACAGTAAAGTTATGATACTTACTAACACCAATTGTGGCAGCTTTTACTGTAGTTTTTGTTTTTCAGTAAAGTTTCCGCAAAGTGTTTAAAACAAATTTTGGTGAAGGTGGCAACCCAAAAACAAGGCAATACAATACAATAAAAATGTGTGTAACGCTTGTGCTAAAAAAGCTTAAGCCTATACTTCAATGAAAAATGTTTACATTGAACATATTTTGGAATAGAGTTGCCACCTATAAAAAAACTAAAATATTAAAAAATTAAAAAAAAAAGAAAAACTGAGCCAAACTTAAAACTTTTGAACATATTTTGCTGTGGAAAAAATAGTCAACTTAAAAACTCGTGCCAAACATAGAACTGCACAGGATTTTACCTTGGGCGTATTTTTAAAGAGAATTGCCACCTAGTTTGAACATATTTTGCAAGAGAGATGCCACCTACCGAAAAAATATTAAAAGAAAACTTGTGCCAAAAATGCGTAGGATTTCACTTTTGTCATTTTTTGGAAGAGAGTTGCCACCTATTATTTCAAAATTTAAGCCAATTTTAGAATTGTTCAAGATTTCACTTTAGATACATTTTGAAAAAGAGTTGCCATACTTGGAGTAGAGTAGACCTATCGAAAACAAGAGAGTAAGAGAGTTACCACCTACTTTGGACATATTTTGCAAAAGAGTTGCCACCTAACGAAAAAATTTAAAAGAAAAAAATTATAAACTCTTGCCAAACATAAAACTGCACAGAATTTCACCTTGAGCATTTTCTGAAAGAAAGTTGCTGCTTAAGTTGTACATATTTTGCAAGAGAGATGCCACCTAACAAAAAAATTAAAAGAAAAATTATAAAATCGTGCCAAACATAGAACTGCGCAAGATTTCACTTTGAATACATTTTGTAAGAGAGTTGCCACATGCCGAAAAAAAAAAATTAAATAATCGTGTCAAACATAGATTTGTTCAAGATTTCACTTTGGACATAGTTTGAATAAACATTGGCACCAAACGAAAAAATATATTAAGTCTTGGCAAAACTAAAACTTGCTTTTATAATATCTTGAATCAGCGAATTTACTTCTTTTATCAATTTCATAAAACTAGTAGTCTGAATATGAGCTGAGACTCAATTTGGTCACCTAACAAAAGAGTGAAACTTTATGCCACCATGTGAGGAAGTGTCGGAAGGTTCGGTTTCTGTCTGAAAGTTTTTTTCTTCAGATATTTAAGTGATGCTGGATTTTTTATGGACTCTGAGTCATCAATATCAGTATACTTTACCGTAGTGTTATCGCAACAGTCGAAAACACGAGATTTTTTAGATGAAATATCAGCCGAAATCTAAACATATTTCTAAAAAAAGCTCAATAACAACAGTTGTTCCTATTTTTGAAATTATCGTTTCCGCTAAATATTTTTGGAGAAACCATCATCAATTCTCTCAATTTGCGTAATTTCAAAATGGCAATAAAATTTTATTTGCATAAAAAAAATTGTAAAAGCTCTGTGGGTCGCTGCTTTCAACAACAATAAAAACCATTGAATTCTAATTAACCCTCAAATTAATGGTCTGTAAATTCTTAATGTGAAACGGAAAATGCCTGGAGAACTTTTACTATCAATTTCTGTCATTACCAAAAACAACAAAAACGACAAAAGAGTTAAGCAGAGAGGTTGCATTGAACTCGTCTAAATATATTTAAATCACTCGCTGCGCCTGACAATTCATCGCCTTACAAATAAAATTCATATTATAAGCCAAATAAATACATGAATGAATTTATATTTAGCAGCGATGGGTATTTTTTTATAATTCAGCCACTCCCAGCCATTGTCAGCAGTACGTCTTTTTGGTCTATTAAAACCCACGAACCTATGCCGCCCTCCTGCACACCCTACACCCTTTTAAATGGTAACTTTTGTCAAGTCAGAAAACAATAATGGATTTGTTATTGCACTCGAGGGATTGACGCCCATTCCGTGCTTATGACCTTTGTTACACACATACAAGTATCTTACCACATTGTGTGTGTGCTTGTGCGTCGGCCGCATTGTCTTTTCCGCCTTCGCCAGTAGTTTTGTGTCAATTCAGCTGCCGTCTTGCTTTCACTTTATTTTTTTTTTCTGCTTATTTTTTACTTTTGTTTTATTTGTCTTTCGGCTACTTCAACATTCTTGTCTTTCGGCAGTGAAGTGTTCATCGGTCTACGATCCGGGTTTTTGTCTCCTCATGCAGGCTCCAACGGCTGCTTGCTCACCGCTGTGGGTGTGTGTGTGTGTGTGTTTGTTTCCATTTAAGTTGATCCGCTTTTGTTTTACTTGGAATTCATTTTCATCAACATTCCTTCACACATACGCATGCATTTTCGGAGACCTTTCACGTTCGAATCATTGTGCACAGCTGCGTCTAGCAGCAGCTTAGTTGCTGTGGGCCGACAGCTCTAGCTCTTCAGCGCATAGGCCGAGCGGAGCGCAGGCTCAGCAGCGAGAGACAATTAAAGTGTTCAAAGTTTGTCGGCGAAAGGAGTTATGTATGAACTTATTTGGTAGCACTCCGCTTTACATAAATGAGTTGAGAGTGAAGTAAAGTGAACTGGACAAATGTGGACAGGTTGCAAACGTAGCAGCACGCTGGTGGACTGGTGTGGATTATGCAGTGAAATCGGATGAGTTTAAATTTAATGTGAAATGAGCAGTTTGATGAGCGAGTTGACGTAATCGCGAGATACCTGTCTGTGAGTATGCGGCATTTTTTTTTTTCAAAATTTAAATAGATTCGAATATTTCAGTGTTTTTTCAATGAAATTTCATGCTATAAATTCTTGTTAGTTTTTTGAAGGCAACATTCCTTGAAGGAGGAGCTACTATTCGAGATGCTTTATATGAATTTTCAAGTACTCACAGTGACAATATACTTAACATACAGGCACTCAAGGCAAACAAGCTATGAGTGGTGAATTAGTAGTTTAGAAATCAGGAAGTACGATACACTTTGGGAGATAAAGAAGGGACGAAGATTTCGACTTTCATCTTACAGACGTAACCAGAATGGATCTGCATTTATAGCAGCCCAGTGACTGTCACCTTTACTGAAACAATATTATTGAGTTTACCTGGACACTATGCTTAATAATTTCTTTCACCAAGATTTCCACTAAATGCCATTTCTATTTTTTTTTTAATGCTCATTAAGAGTCATCATTATCGTCCTATAAGAAAACATATTTTGACTACATAAAACTTAAAAACTGCAATAAAAAATATTCACTTTGAATATATTTTGGAATCGAGTTGCCACCTAGCCTAAAAAAAATGAAGAAACAAATTAAAAAAAAAAAGGAAAAGAAATTAAAAAAATAAAAAAATTCCAAAAAAAAAAAATAAAAAAAAATCCAAAAAATATAATAAAAAAAATTGAAAAAAATAAAAAATTCAAAAAAAAATATTAAAAAAAAAATAAAAAAATTTCAGCCAAACTTAAATTGTTCAAAATATCACTTTGGTCATATTTGGAATAGAGTTGCCACCTATTGAATACAAATTTAAAAAATTTAAAAAACAAATAAAAAAAATTAAAAATAACAACATTTAAAAAAAAAATTAAAAATAATTAAAAAAAAAATAAGAAATTAAAAAAAGTAAAAAAATTCCAAATAAAAATTAAAAAAAAAAATAATAATAAAAAAGTTTAAGCCAAACCGAAAATTGTCCAAAATATCACTTTAGTCATATTTGGAATAGAGTTGCCACCTATCGAATACAAATTAAAAAAAGTAAAAAAAAACATGTGCCAAACATAGGACTGAAGAAAATTTCCCTCTGAACATATTTTGCAACAGAGTTGCCACATGTCAGAAAAATATTGAAAATTTAAAAACATCGAAAAAATAAAAAAAAACTTGTGTCAAACAAAGAACTGAGCTTATTAAATATACAATCTCTTAATGTCCAGTGTAAACTCCTCATTATGTATATATGAAGACCGATTTCGACCACATTAAACTAAAAAGCTCAAGATACCCAATCAATGGATACACAAATTTATCAGTTTTTGTTATTAAACAGCTACTATTTAATATGAATTACCATAATTCCATAATTTTTAATAAACATTTATTCAAACGAAGTGTTTAAATTATATAATTTATCACCGACTGCTATCAGGACGCCATTAAAAGTAGGAGAAATGTGCGAAATAACCAGAGAACTTTAAATATAAGCTCATCGCAACATATAAACCGTATATAAAAATTAAGATAAAGGGTGTTGCCGTTTGGAAAATCTGTTAGATGGAGTCTTTAGTATGTAGCTATAAATTTGTAGTGTCCGAAATTCGAGATGACTGACTAGCTCAACAGTGCGTTCATATGCTTTTGTCAAGCTCACACAGAACGTGATGCATGAACACGCATGTAAAGTTGAGATAATTTTTTTGGAGACTTTATAGTATTTTTTGTCCTTTATTGAGGAATTTCTCATTGAAACTTGTGTCTGTGCTCATAGCAGATTTCATGGACTGTAAATAAATCTGATTATAATAATGGCATAACGGAATATAGCAAATATATGAGACTTATAGGGTTACGTCAGGCTTACGGGATTCAAAAAATTTATTATTTTTATTGTCTTATTAAATTCTGTAACCCCTGCAGTATATTTTCCTAAACTTTCCAGATGATCCGAGTAATAGCTTCGGAGATATAGCCTTGAAAACTTGTGCGCTTGAGGCTATGAGGAAACCATGTAAGCCTTTATGAAAGGAACTTAAAGCTGAGTCGATTTAGCAATGTTCGTATGTCTGTCTATCTGTCCATCTGTATATAAGCAAACTAGTCTGTAAGCTTTCGAGATATTGGTCTGAAATTTTATAGACTTTTTTTCTCACAAAGAAGCTGCTCATTTGTCGAAACCGTCGATATTGTACAACAGCTGCTATGGCAACTTAACTATCGGAGTCTAGTGCTTTTATGGAAAACCTTTTCATTTGAAAAGGCATCTTCCAGAAATTTGGCAGAGGTTATTACCGAAGGCATCGCCTTGTGCTCTAAAAATGCACCTGTGAAGGGTATTATAGCTTCAGTGCAGCCAAAGAAAAAATTTTAATTTTCTCGTTTCACATGAGTCTTGTCTCAAGCCTTACACATGTGGGAAACTGTGGTCGATCTAAAAGTGAGGCTTAATTTTTTTGTAGATCTAGGCATGAGAAGTTCTTAGTGATCCTATCATCGTGTATGGAAAAGGTTTGAGAATTATGATAATGTATTTATTTTGGTCTTACTGGGGCGATGACTGCTGGTTCAACAAGTGATGCTATGCAATCAGCATATGCATTTGAATCATTTGAGGTTAAGGCTGACTTTGGGTAAGCTGACGATAACTGATCAAAAATATCAATCAATTTGATATAACGGGTTAAAGTACTCATGAGTCAAATTAAAGCAATTCACTGCAGAAAACCTTCATTTATCACCTAAGAAAACTATGCCCCTTTTTTCTAACCAACTCAGGATCTAGACCGATATACCTGATCGTATTTAACTTTTTATCAAAATTAATTTCTCACAAATTTGACTGACCCTAATGGAAACACCCTGTTGCCACATAAACATGCACATGTCTATATGTACATGCACAGCCATTGTGGAGCCTGCTATCATAAAATGAGGACATTCACTGGCATTCCGAAAAGCATTTGCCAACGCAAGGCATTCCGATTGTAGTTATTATAGTTTTCTGACTGACTCTGTGCGTTGCCAATGTATGTGCGCTTGTTGTTGGTGTCACATTGCAACAATACACACACATAGATATGTATATGGATACACGATTACCCACAAACGCAAATGGGCAGGCATTAAAGACACGCAAAAATTTATATAGCTGTCTGTGTCTCAGCTTTTATATTCGCAAACGCACGCATGAAGGCGGCAAAGCCACACCACAAGCGGCAAAAGAGGAAGCAGCGAGAGAGGAGATAAAAACATGAACAGCAAAAATAAATGATGGAAAAAAGTGAGTGGAAACGCCGAGCGTAAGCTGAATGAATGTGGCTTTGTGAAAAGCATCAATGAGTTGTATTTAGTTTTATTATGAGAAATGCGCTGGCGTCGCAAAGGAATGCGTTGAGCTGTGGCGATAAAGAGGCTTGCCACTCGTACCCTAACCATACAGCCACAATAACTACAGCACTACATATACGTACTTACATACATACATATACTCGCACCACTTAAGCGCGCTAATGTGACAGACGGCAGACGGATGCGTCTGTGTGTGGGCGCGTGGGTCAGCGCTTAGCTCAGCAGGTCAGCGGGCAGACAGATGTGTGAGTTAGCTGGCGATTAATGTCATTTTGTAGACAACAATTACAACAACAACATGTGCTACAACAATTGCTGGTTGCTGCTAGATGTGTGCACATAAGCGTCAGGCTTGTTTGTGGGCGAGTTACAACAAAAATGTGTCTTGCAAAAAGTGTGAAAATCTTGTGATTGTCGCCGCTGTCTTTAAGCAGCGTAGTTAGACGATCGATAAATTGCTGCAGTGTCGGCTATATTTCAAAGACGACAACTCTGATAAGTTATGTGAACTCTTGATATATTGTGACCATTATTAGTCTAATTAAGACTTCTTTGCAAGAACGCCCTTATTTTTTTTCAAACGTCTTGTTTAAGGTTCAAAGTTCGCTGCTGGAATTCAAAAGGTAATGTACTCTGTAGATCTGAACAAATTACATACAATTTGGTTTCCTGAGCTTGTGTGGGAATACAGATTGTCTGACGTTTTGACTGATTTCCATTATAGCATAAAATGAAAGGGAGATGCAGGTATGTAGTTATAAGCTCGAGCTGAGTAAGGTTTTCTTAGAATCAATAAAGAATCTTTCCTCTGTTGAAATATTTATAAATACAAAAATAAATATTGTCACTTCTAACAATATTATAAAATTATTTTCAGTTGTTTAAAAATATTATATTTGAAGAAAATCAATCAATCTGTCTCACTTCGAATGTTACGTATACGCAGTGTACGCCAGCACTTCAGTATGAGTATAGAAAAAATTAAAAAAAAATATATTAAAATTCGTTTTCATGGTAATCACACAGTATATGATAATTTATAGTTAAATAGAAATTTTATTAAATTTTAATGCGATGGCTGCCCGCAAAAATCAAGCTCAAAGTGTTAATTTAAAATTGAAGGCGTAGTTGTCAGGCCGTCAACTGCTGGTTTTGAATATAAAAAAAAATATATATAAAAATAAAAAAATTACTTTTTTGTTCGCCAGTAACCACAATTCAAGCTTGTAAATATATATGCGAGCATAAAGAAAAAAATATTTAATTTGCTTAAATTTTAACACCATGAAATAATAAAATAATTAAATGGTAGCCTCGACTTTAATGCAAATTAGTAGGCTGTAAGGAATTTATAAATACTTATAGTTCCATAATTGGTTTGGTATAAAAATGTAAAATTTAATATACACAAATTAACTTTTATATAATTTAAGCTACTCCACTGCGTATACGCAACATTTGTGTATTGCAGCGTTATATGGCAGACTTTGAGGTTTAAAAAAAAGTTGCTTGGCATTTTAATTGAGTTTAAAAACTTCATTAATTCCATGATTGACACGAAATGTGTGTTTACCACTAGCGCCAACAGCGTGGCTGTATTAAAGTTAAGCGGAAATGAATTCGCTTGTCCATTTAATACACAAATTTCCATATACATCATGGAGTAAACAGAAATCTGCACTTATAATGAAACTAAAGTTGAAATGTACTGCAATTGGCAGCGGCAAAATTCGTTACCTGAACCATCACGGCAAATATACGCAATAACAACAAGGCAAAGCAGATGCCTGCGGCTTCGCATAATTAACAACTCGTAATTATTACATTTGAAGGTTATCAGAAACTTACCTGAAAAGAGAAGAAAAATAAAGTAATGCTTTCATATTATTAAAGTAAATATTATTATTAAAGATATTGAATTTATTGTGTTTTGGTCGTAATTTAGAAATCCATCTTTATTATCGATAAAGTGATTCTTTATTAAGATTTAGGACTTTACAATAAATATATTTAGAAATGCAAACGTAAAAGTGTTAAATATCTGACGATTTCTTACTTAGAAATATTATGGATTTTATTTTTTTAAATTTATTTGTAACTGATGGAATATAATTGTTTTCTTTTTGTCATAAATATCGATTTTGACGCCAGCATCATTTAAGGGACTGTTGTTTTTCGATTAATTAATGGAATATAGGTGACATAATTTTAATATCAGTAAAAGTGGATGGCGAAAACTTTTTTCACTCATATACGTCAGACAAAAAATAATATATATAAAATCAAAATCAAATAAAATCAGAAATACAAAAAATTGCTGCCAGATAGAAAAAACTGACTTGGGTAGTACTACTTGAGCTCTGCACCTGACAAAGTAATAATCGGTTGTAAGAAGTTTGCTGAACTTAGCAAAGCTCATTTAGGTGATAAAGACGATGCAAATAGTAGTTTTCCAAAGAGGTTTCCACGAACGAAAGAGCTAAAACCATATACCATTTTTGATTGCGGCAAATGAAATTGATTAGGTTAGCAGTTGCGGATAGAGCACACTAATGGTCATTCATAGCGAAAGAAATTATTGAAAATTATGAAATAATTGCAACGAATTGGGCTAGGAAATCTCATCTCATCTTTTTTATTTGGAAGTCTTATCACATCCTTTTTAATTTCCGAAACAAGCCTCAGTAACTGTTTCCTGTACTCAGATGGGCAACGAATGGTAGCTGGAAGGAAATCTTCGATACGTAAGCTCATTCCTAAGAATATGGTCATGCCAGCATTAATTCTGATAATGACAGAAATATTGTGAAAACAAAGCTTTTAGCGGATGACTGACAAAATTGCTCAACCGAGACATCAGTCTACGTTACAGCGGCATATGACGCTTTGAAGCACAATCTGAAGGTGTTTAATGGTGTTTCATGTCTGCCAGTAAACCATGGACCAGTTTTTTCACACCTTAGTCCAAGGAATAATCGAAGCGGTTGACTGCGCTGTAGAACCTTTTCCAAAGAGGGTGAAGGCTGTGCTATCAGCAAAATCAGCGGCGAAAGTCAAGATCGTAGTTTATTCGAAAAAAGTGTGATCAACTTCGACTACCTGCGAAAGGGCAAAGCGGGTACAGGACTCTAACATGTGGTGTTATAGATCTGTTACGTCGCTGAATTGCAGAGAAACGCGGAAAAATTTGCTTTTCCATCAGAGTAATGCAACAGCTCACAACCTTGCAGTCGATTGATTGGTCAAAATAAGTTACGAGCTGTTGTCCCAGCTATTGTATAAATATGCTCCAAATTGTGACCCGGGTAGAAATTTGAGGAACTTATAGTCGCCGCAGCGGTCTAATTTTAATACTTCTAGGTGGACATTTACCGGGTCAATTCGAATAAAACGTGGACTAGTTGAGAATTAAATTTTGTTTTTTATTTAATATTGCTACAAGTATTGAATTACCCTCGTGTGCTCTGTATTTTTTCGAAGGTAAGCTGAAAGGAACGGTAGAAGTCATAAAAATTGTTAGACAAAGCAACTGAAATATGTACATTTTGCATTGTAGAGGTTTCTCAAAACTCGCTATTTTCCAAAACTTTACGAAGGTGCTGCCTTAAGTGAAACAACGTGTCATGGTTTCGTCGCTTTCAAGACGGCGATTTCTATATTAATGACCGTTTGCGTGAAGGAAGGTCAAAAATTAAAAATTGTCGGTGAGGATGCGTTTTAATCAACAGAAGAACATTCTCCAGCATAGCGTGTCACCCGCCATGCCATTACAAAGCGATAACATGCTGTGGGCATGATTCAGAAACAAGAAATTTGAGCTCCTTATGACCCCAATATCGAGATAAACACGAAAAAGGAATTCCGCTGCATGACAGTGCCCGGCTTCACTTTGCCAAACCCATTTAAATCTGCTTGGAAACGCTTAATTGGGAAGTCCTACCCCTCGCGTCATATTCTCTAGATATTGTACCGTCCGATTATTATTTGTTCCGTTTGATGTCACATAGTCGGGCTCAAAAGTAATATCACTCACAAGTTGACATCGAAAAATGACTTGATTCTTGGAAAGCTTCACCGGATGAACAGTTTTACCGTAATGGTATTCTGGCTTTGGCCGAAATGTGGGAACAAGATGTTACTAGCGGCAAGCAATACTTCGAGTAATTCATTGGTTATACTATTACCTCACAATAAAATTGTGTTTTCATAGAAAACCACAAGAACTTAGTTCCACAGCTAATAACAAACTTTATGAACGCTTAAATCAGTTTCGAGTACTAAGCAATATAAAATTCTCTTAATAAACTCTTGAAAATATTTTTTCAGAATTACGATTTGTACACCAATATGACGGTCGCATATCCATAAGTCATTTTCCAGTTTATAAAGTGAATTTAATACGCTCCTAGAGCCATACCATAAACTATTTAATAGCAAATCAGTCCGACGCACAGCCAGCCGAAGTGTAATTTTGCAATTTAATGCGTCATTTGATTGTATTCAGCAGCATCAGTTCATCATCAATAGAACTACGTAAGAGCGTTTTATCTTCGCATAAAGGCAGACAGACATACGGCGCATAGACACACACACACACATACATGCGGCTATTGGTAAATTTGTAGGTTAAGATTCATCTGCGACAATCGTTTACTCTCCCACTGTTTATGTAGCGTCGCACGCCCTCGCAACCATTCGTCATGAACCAACTATGGCCGACCGTTATGTGCATACATACATACATACATACATTTTCGTTACTTTCCCGCCACGCTTTCATATTTAATAACAATCATCATAATTTCTTCCATTATCGTTTCGTTTCGTTTATCAGTGATTTATATGTGTGTGATTGTGTGTGTATAGCTAGGTGCATAGCTAGGTGTATATATATTTGTATAATGTATGTTTGTGTGTATGTGTATGACATTTCAATCATGCCCCACTTTTCTTTGCTTTCGCTTTGTATTTATATTTGTAGATCCATTTTGTTCTGTTTGTTGTTGCTATCTTTTTTTACAAAGCGGCAAAAGCGTGTTTGTGGCACACTACAGTCACTCTAAGTGGCGGTGAAAAGCAACTGATGACGTCTGTAAAATGTTGAGTGAATGACAAAGAGTCCCACAGCTAGCAGACACCGAGGAGGGGTTGCTCCGGCAGATACTTAAAAGGTCTACCTTGAGGTGGCAATGTATAGGTGTAAACAAGGTTAGGTGGAAGATATTAGTTATGTGCATGTTTGTTGCATAATTTCAGAAATTTTTTTAATTTTAACTATGAAGGAAAAAAGGAAAAAATTTTGAAAAAAAAATATCGGAAGAATTAAAATAAAATATTTTCAAAAAACGATCAAAAACAAACCAAAAGAATAAAAATATTAAACATTTTCTTGACTGAGAATCGAGCTGCCGGAAAGCTTTCAACAGAAAGATCTAGAATTACATCAAAACGTGTTGATTTCAGGACTATTAATACTTATAAATCGAATAAGTTTTATGCCGCACCGAAAATTAAGGCTCTGCTGATGACGGAAGGAAAAGTGCACAGCTTTCGCCTACGATTCGTAGATGTGTACACGAAGGGGATATATAAAGTAGGGTACCACGGAAAATTTCTTATGTAAACAAGTCCAAATTGGATCCAATTTAAGGTAGACTATGTCCTGAAACCAAATAATTTTTTGTCAAAAATTCTTTTGATGGACGAGTCAATGATAAGGATGAAGTATGAAGGTGGACAAATGTATGTGTGGTGTAAAAAAGGCGAAGAATTGTATACAAATGTGCAAAATCTAGATTTAAAAAAGACAATAGGGGCCTCATGGTATGGGGCTGCATTCTGCCGAAGGAATAGACAAAATAGTGGTACTTGAGGGCAAAGTTAACGCTCAAGTGTATCTTAATTTAGTGAAAGAAGTCGTCATAGCTGAAGGTAGGCGTTTGATTGGCAATGATTTTATCCTTCAGCAGGACAACACTTTCACTCAACAGGCCAAATTTGCAAATAGCAACGTTAAGTTGCTGGAATGTTCCCCGCAAAGCCCCGATTTTTTCCGCATTAAAAATTTATGGGCGCGTTTAAAAACTAAGGTTACCGAGATAATGCCTAGGAGTTTATATAAAGTAAAGGATATAATTATAGAAAAAATGGTAAGATTTTCATCTGAAATGTGTGAAAAGTATTGTCTTTTGTCACAAAATAATGGTGGTCATTGAGGTTACTAAATTTTATTTAAAAGAAATTCAAGAATTTAGAAAACATGCTGCTGTATTCAGGAAGTGTCTTGAATAATATTATTCGGGCTCTAAACCAGGCAAAGCAACCGATTACAAGGATTTTTTCTAACAATTAAGCACGAAGAGAAAGCATGAACTTCTGCTGGCACTTTTTATAAGGACGCAGCGATGTTGCCAATCTGCACAATTTATCCATAAAGTAAGTATGTAAGGATAACAACTTGCGTCTCTAATTTAATAAAAACAGTGAAAGAGAGAATAGCTGTTACCAAACTAGCAGCGCAAAGCTGCTAACTGAGAGGTGCATGAGTGCATAAAGCTTTTAAAGCTTTGATTTCTAATTGTGTTATAAATAAGCTTCTGCAGTGCAGGTAAATTTAAGAGAAAAGAGTTCTAGAATGTAGAGAAAAAGTTGCGTTCTCTGTAGAATATATGATACGTGTTAACTAAAGCTCGCTTTTTGCTGCCTCTAAAACTGACGCCAAAAGTTCTTGGATTGAAAATGTTAATGGCTGAGTATATGTTTCAATAATATTATACATTTGAATATTATTATGTATATTTTGAATAAAATTCAATTTACAAGTGGAATAACATTTTAAGCTCTAAAAACAAATTTTTCATTATTTTAGAGAAGAGTCAGAAGGTTTTAATTCTTTTTAGCGTAATATTAAGATTATTTGTTAGGAACCATTTACATTTTTATTTTTTCATTATTAGCTTCCAAGCCTTCATAATAAAATTATCAAAAGTCATTCAATGCTCAATAGCCTAACACCTTAAAAAGCTTTTTTGCATAATGCTGTAACAAAAATAATTTTACATTTGCTGTTGTTGCTCATACTGTTAAACTAAGTAACATTTTATGAAGTTTCATTAACATTCACTGCTTATAGCCATACACTATTAAAATTCTCTGCTTACAATCACTTTTTGTTGCCAGTATGAGCATTTGAGAGCTTCCAGTAATTTAGAGCTTTCTCTTAGATGGTATTGAGTACATTTATTTATTTACAGTGCATGTTTAAAAGTTTAGAAGCTTAAAAGCTTTCCCTTTAAATGCTTTTACCCGTGTTCTGTTTAGATTAAAGGAAACGGAAGTAGTGTAAGTTAAATGCACTGGGTACTCTTTGCTTATATTGCCACTACTGTTAAAATTTGAAATAAATATAAATGTAGGTATCGGTATTTTTTAGAAACGGCCCGCATATTCAATAATGGATGATTTTAAATTAAAGTGTAATAAAAAGTTTTCGGCGTGATTGGCAGGACATCATCCACTATTAGCTATCCTCCTACGACCTAACTTTTAATTCGGACCTGTACTGTCACCTATCGGATTATTTGAAGTAAGCAATCACACATAAGTCACTCACTTTGGCCAATTGGTGTTAAATTGTGTTTTATCACAATAATGCCAGACCACACACGCCGTTATTGATTGGCCATAAGCTTCGGGAGCTTAATTGGCAGGTTTTTCACTTTAAAGACTGGGTCAATTGCTAAGTGATTACTATCTGCTCCTGTCTATGGCTCATGATTTTGATATTAAAAAATTCGGCTCAAGACCTTGTGTACACCAATGGTGGCATATGAAATTACCTACAAAGCCACAATAAGTTATCGAGGAAAAGGATGCTTAATTGATCTAAATCAGATAATACTAACTATCCAAAACAATGCATTATCCAGCAGCAAAAAATGAGATTAGGCATGCCACGATGAAGGCTCAAAGAAAAAAATGGGACGAAATACGCGAGGATGGTAACAGAAACCCCTGAGGACATGGTTCGACTCACACAGCCTCCAGCTCGCTACGGAAAAGACAAAGCTACCACTGCTAATAAATAGGCATATATCGCAAATGACTACGAATATTTTTATGAAACAAAAAGCAATAAACTAACTAGACGTAATACTAGACCTGAGACTACCCTTATGGGCACAAATCCAGCACGCCGCAGGAAAGGCACTGAAAATCACCTTCCAACTTAGCAGACTAATGGTGAACATACAGGTCCCTATATACGAAGTTGAGGTTTGGGAAGGTCTGTTTAAAAATAAAAGGGGGGGGCTTAGAGAACTGCAAGTAGCACATGCCTTTGCCATGACGACAGCACTGATGATGCGGAAGGCATTTTCCTCCCCGACACCAAGCATGTTTGGTTATTGCGCTTTAAAGAAAGTAGAGTTCGAAGGTTTGGGACCAGAAATTTGTTGAATTGCATAGAACTTAGTTTACATTTAGAGGTTACGTGGGTTTTGCCGGCCGAAAAACATGCGTCTTTTCTAATTTATTGCAAAGAACAAGTAATATTTTGTGAATTTTTCACAAAAAAATGTTTGGAAATTCAGCCATTGGCAGCTGGTTTACGGACGTAATGCCGGAAAACGTCTGCTCATGCTGGTAAACATAATAAACGAAGGATTCATCTAGAGTCAAAAAAAATGATTTGACAAAATCGGACTACCTTTGCATAGAGCTCCAAGACTGAAGTATGAGCGGGAGGCAAAACTACATAACTACGATGGAAGCTAATGAAAGCGATAAAGAAGTAAGGAACCGAGTAAAAATTTACAGATGTTAAATAAGTTGAATCAATAAGTATTTAAAAAAATATCATCAAACTAACCTGTTACCAGTCAATTTATTTCATTTTGTATTGAAAAAATCTATGTTCAGCACTTGTAGTGACTTTGTAATACCAATATCTCTTTGCAAAGCGCAAAAATCTCCAGCAACATGCTAAGCTTGCTTTGATTTAATGCACCTGCTCATTGTAAGCTTTATGCGTAAAGAATCACATACTCGCCAAGCTGTAATAAAATGCATGCTGAAATATTTCCGTGAATCCTTTTCCCTACACCGCTTGCTTTCGCTTTTATATCCACTTTTATGTGTTGGAATAAAGAACATAATACTTATATGTGGAAAAATAGTTTGCATTTGTAATTTTCTTTCACGGAGCGTGTATAAAAGTGTTTGCTACCTGTTGCGGCCTGCACAGGAAAACAGTTAAATGCAGTCAAGCAGAGCTAAAGGCATTCGATGCGTTATTGAACGTAATGCGAAACAAGTAGTATAAGTGTATTTGAGTGTTTTATGGATTTATGGTCTATAGCAGGGTTATGTTAGTCTGTGCTCGGCATTTTTGTTTAATTTTAGGTTTGGTGCTTTATGAATATTAGGTAAAAAACTAGTAGAAATGCTAACTTCAAATAAAACGAAGCTATAATACTTTTTAGTCTAGCAGTTCTGGAGAGAAAATTATCACTCATAACAATTTTCTATCGTAGCCGTTAAAAACTGTCTAATTTATAACGAGATTACAACCATCCATCATCCAAATTATTCACCATAATAACTTTCTTACTATCGCTATGTCCGCTACTTTGCTGAGTCGTTAGCTTAAGACAACTGAAAATCCCAGCGATTACTTGGTTTAGTATTCACCGCAATGCACAGAAATCAAACTCAGCTTATCTGCAGTGGCACTGCATAGCCAGTTTACTACTATTTCGTCCTCAGGCACACACACCTTGCAGCGCCCACGACAAGGCAAATCAGAGTGAACGCAGACATAAGTGAAATTCTTTTCCAACTTTCACGTTAAGGTGATTTTTATGATCACTTACACTCCGACGCGAACTTGACATCCATTCAAGCGTAGCATGACGCCAACAACAGCAGCGTGTCTTTCCAACCAACCTTCGAAGCGTTCGCCTGTTACAAGCAATCATAGTGCCAATCACCGGCACCCGCCTGCACATTCAATGGTAGCAACTGCAGTGGATTTACAGGTAAAGCTCAAGTCGCATTTTCCACTTTATGCACCCGCTCCCCGCTTCCCTATTTGAGGAGGCATTTATGCATTATTTCTTCATTTCCTTTCGTTCACTGTAAATTTGCGAGTAAATGGACGTTTGCACGAGTCGTGATTGCTTTCACCGTCGCTTTCCATCTGCAGCAATCACTTGGCATTCATAACTTTTGTGCTTTCATGTTTATTAGGTTGCAATAATTATTTCACTGAGATGCTAGCCTGTTGCACAGCAGATTTCATTAATTTGTAGCTGCATATTGCCTGGCAGCACTTAAAAATTAAAATTCTATGAAAAGATAGGTAATGGTAAATAAGTAACACATGGAATACAGGTGTAGTAAGATCGTTCTAGAAAGTGAATCAACAAATGGCGCTGTTGACAAAATTTAATGCATTGTGAGATTCCTTCTATGTCTCTATGGCCTCTATATAATGGTCTGTATATTTGAAAATTATGGGGAATTATTTCCAAACCTAATGCGATGTCGGGCAGACAAATTCACAGAGGTACTTGAGCAGTTCCAAAAAAATCGTATAATATATGTTAGTAATCCTGAAGAAACATTCCAGATTTATTCGTATTCAGAAATAGTTGCTATAGTCTATATTTTTATAAGTCGACAAAGCTTATGTGTAGAAATTATATACGCTTTAAGTGACTGTACCGCCCTAACAAGGGTCACAGAGCCAGTAGCTTAGGCTTTATTCGAGGAACATTTATGTTTTTGAATCACTTTTGAGAGGATAGATTTAACCACTTCAATCCGTGAATTCATTTGAATTAATTTTTGTGGTGATTGTAGGGTATTCATCTATGTTAATAAATCATGTGAGATTACGGGATTACAGTCGGTGTTTTTCATGAAAATGTTTTAAAACTTTTAGGGTATATAACGGGTGTTCCAAGTAGACCTATTTTTTTCAATAGCCTTCTTTTGACAGATCATGTATCTTACAGGTATCTAAGCAAGCAAAGTTTTCGCATTTAGGACAAATAACAACATAAAGTGATTCAAGAGCTGTCATTTTGTCCAGAAAAAACAACGGTTTTGTGTAGTTTGTTGGCCGGTGGCATCATTCATCACTTCATATTTCTTCCAAAATTATACCTGTTAGAATGTAACCGTCAATTGCGACCGATATCGCGACATGATAACTGACTAGTCGATGCCTGAAATTGAAGCTCTTGATCTCAGCGACATTTGATTTCCACAACCATTTCTCATACAACGCATTAATCAATGGATTTCTTGAGAGAACATTTCGGTGAGCTGATAATTTCACGTTTGGGCCGGCCGATAAGCCACCAAGATCGTGCGATATCATGCCGTTAGACTTTTTTCTCAGCGAACATGTAAAGTCTAAAGTCTATGCGGACAATCCTTGAAATTAAACATCATGCCTGTCATTCGCCATTCGCCAGTCAAAAAAATTGTACTCAACGGATAGACCATCTGAGACGTAGCCGTGACCAACATTAGAAAATGATAATCTTCAAAATATAAATGCCAAAGGATGTTCTTTCGAATTATTATAAACATTGAAGTTTGTGTGTTTATTCTTTAAAGAAGTAGGAAACCTGGAAATGGATTATATGCACTGTAAAATATTTGAAGAAAAAATTTAATTAATTTTGAGCTACACCTAGAAACGACAATTTTCTACTACCAGAAGATATTGTCCGTACAATGGCCAAAGGTAGACCAAATTTTTTTAAATCAGATAATAAGGAAAAGCGAAAATGGTACGTATAGTACTTGTGGACGACGGGAGATTGGCTAAACAGATTAAGCCCAGATCTTTTCAAAATGATAGCAGTTGTTGCTGAACACCGTCGAACAGAAATACATTCGGCACCAGAGAGCTGCAACGATCACAATTTTTTCAATCATACCCGATCATTGACTCAGATTTTTTGTGACGGAAAACTTTGCTTCAACAAAAATAAATGATCGTAAGCGAGCGTGCTCAAAGCGAACAATCAGTTTCAATCACTGTTGCTTGTTTCGTAATGATTTTTCTCGATCGAACGCCTTGTGTGAGCAGCAAAGAATGTTCGAGAATGCTGCTTGCATTCCGATCGATCACAATCATACCGTTTGGTCATACCGGGTGGTTCTGCCAGCAGCTGGAAATATTATAACTGAAAAAAGAAATAGGCTCGGACCATGCTCAGTTGATAATTTATTGTTTTTAAATTCATTTTTTTTTTAAGTTTTAGCGATTAAGAAACCAAGTTTATTACCTTCTTTTAATTTTAAGTTTTTGTTGATCTCAATGAAGAAGTGATAAAAATTTGAAATTTGTGTTCCCTAATATTTTAAGCATTACCTTTGTTTATTAATTTTAAGCATTAATTGAATTTTAGTTTTAGGTGTTAAAAATGAAGAAATATATGCAGTAATGTTTTGGTTAATGTTATGCATCCCAACTTGTTTCCGTTAAAACACACAAATATGTACATACAAATTATGCATATACATACATACATATTCGCAGGGCAATTCTCGATCTGATTGGTTCAATCACAATCAATTCAAACGCACAGTTGATCGATGTCTGAGTTTTCGTGCATCGTTGGACTTGATCGTCTTTTTCTGTACAATCATTTCCAATCATCATACCGGAACCAACCAATCAGTTTCAATCAGTAAACAGAGCAATCAAATCAACTGATCGAACTCCTTCGTTTTGAGCACAAAACTCGATCGAACAATTTTGTAACGAACAGCTGTGCGGAGTTTGACCGTTTTGAGCGTGGCTGATCAAACCGGATCGATCATACTCAATGCAGGTCTCTGTTCCGCACCGAACAGAAATAAAACCGCTTACAACAGAAAGCGAAGTAGCTTTGTCATCAATGAGAAAATGACTGGCAAATTGAAGCGATAAAGCTTCGAGAATTAAAAAGTTTAGTTTAAATGAGTTTGGGGTAGGCGGAAATTAAATTAAATGCTTTTAGCGAATTTATCAGTCTGTCAAACTAGTTTGATCACTAGTAACAGTTCACAACGCAAATTCATTATAATGAGTACGGGGTACCAACCAGCCAACTTTCTGGTAATAAAGCAAGGGATATTTTTGGCAACAACCCATGTAACTTAATATAATTTGATATCTAATAAACTAGTTTAAAAAAAATCTTTAATTAAGTACAGTGTACAACAATATTGTAATTCATTTTTATTATTTTTTTTTCATTTCTTTATGAAGTAGTTGGCTTTAAAAATCAGGATTGAATTTGCCTTCAAAGGAAGAACTGGCATACAAATTTATTCATAGAAACTAATTCTCTTTCTCTCTTGATGACCTCAGTATATACGGTGGTTCTATCTGTTTATCTTCTGCTACTCGAAATCATTTGAGAAATCTTCAAATTAATGAATAGTGCGTTTACTAGAAGTTATTAGGTCGTCAAATATCTCCATTCCGCCTTTTTGTCTTTTGAATTTCGCGGCTATGTATAAAGCGCTACAGAGCTCATATCTGGCGATATTATACACCTTTGAAAGGTCTTGACATAACCCACAAAACGACGCTATGCATGATTAGTTTAGATATTGCGTTCCACAGTTCTAGACGCGTAAACATGAAGTTCACAAACACCAAAATTCGCGATATTTTAAAGTTTTGCTTCGTTAAAGGCAAATCCCCTAGAGAAATGTACCGTGAGATTAAAGGTGTTTTGGGCGATGGTACTCTATCACTTTCAAATGCGGAGAAATGGTTTCGATGATTTAGAGCGGGTGAAAACGACACCATGGATAAGCCACCCGGTGGAAGACTTGTGACGACGAATACCGATCAAATCATGGAAAACATCGACTTAAACCGGCATGGGGTGTCTCGTGAGATCGTCCAGAAGATGGAAGTTAGTCACCAAACCATTTTAAACCATCTGCAGAAGGCTGGATACACAAAAAAGCTTGATGTTTGGGTGCCGCATGATTTGACGCAAAAAAAAACTTCTGGACCAAATCAACGCCTGCGATATGCTGCTGAAACGGAACGAACTTGACCCATTTTTTAAGCGGATTGTGACAGCCGACGAAAAATTAATAGCATATGACAATATCAAGCGAAAACGGTGGTGGTCGAAGGCCGTTGAATACTCTCAAACAGTGGCGAAGCCGGGACTGGCGCCAAGAAAGGTTTTGCTGTGTGTTTGGTGGGATTGGAAGGGAAGCATCCACAATGAGCTGCTCCCATATGGCCAGACGCTTAAGTCTACCATCTACTGTGAACAACTGGACCGCTTGAAGCAAGCGATCGACCAGGAGCGTCCAGAATTGGCCAACAGGAGAGGTGTAGTGTTTCAACAGGACAACGCCAGACCACAAATTTCGTTGATGAATCGTTAGAAGCTACGGGAGCGCGGATGGGAGGTTTTATGGCATCCACCATATAGCCCGAACATAGCGCCAAGTGATTACCACCTGTTTCTGTCCATGGCGAACGCCCTTGTTGGTGTAAAGTTGAACTCAAAAGAGGTTTGTGAAAAGTGGCTGTCCGAGTTCTTCGCAAATAAGGAGGCTTCTACGAGGAGGGGTATCATTAAGTTGCCGTCTAGATGGAAACCGATTATCGAACGAAGCGGCGCATATTTGCACTAAATCCGATCACTGTAACACTTTTTACAAAGCATTGGAAAAAAGAGCAAAAAAGCGGAAGTGAGATATTTGACAACCTTATATTTATACTCTGTGTAGCTCATGCATCCTGTTGCTATGATTCTTTTAGTCTTTCTTTTCAATTGATATTTTTAGTTTCACTCATCGCTGTACCCATGACAGGGAATAATAAGCTCAGATGAAGTTTTTAACACCCAGAAAGACACGTGGTGACCTTATAAGGTGTTTTTTATAAATGATCAGCATGAAGGGCTGAGTAGACTTTGCCATTTCGTTTGATCCGTCAGTCTTTATGTAGCTATATACTTGATTTCGAGATATCGGCTTGAAATTTTACATAAGTTCTCTTCTCCCTAGCAGGTGCTGATGTAGGGTATATCTCGCAGACAGATAAGCTTTATATAGAAAACTTTTTTATTTGACAATACATATTCACAAAATTTGGCAAGGTTGATTGTCCAAGACAAACCTACAATCTGAATAATTTTACAGATCGGCCAATCATAGCTTATAGCTGCCATTCAAACAGACCTAACTGAGAGTTCATGTTTACATTTGTTTTTTATTTTTGAAGGGTATTCTAGTGCCGGTGCTGCCGAACTTAACGGTTTCTCTTGTTTACTATTTAAATACAGATCTTGGATAAAACTAAAATATTTACTAAATCTAATATGACGAAAAGTTAAATCGCCATCTGGCTGTATGTTACCACTCATGGCTAACATACAAATAAAATTTCTGGCAGACAACGAAATTCATTCAAATAGGGATATTACAACAGCAATAAAATTGTAATACAAATAAATCATATTTTATTGCTGCTTGACTACAAATTTATTATTGTTTTTCATTTCTCATAGTTTTCCCATTATTACATATATACATATATATATTCTTACATATGTGTGTAAATACAAATAACAACAATGTAAGCGTGCACGCCCTCACCCTTTCGTGACACCAACGCGCGCTTTGTTGTTTACATAAATCATTTGTTTACACAATATTGTCTGCTCTGCTTTGTTGTTGGGACAGCGAGCGCATAGCTTGTGCCGTTATTTCAAGCGCTTGTACGCCATGCTTCATTGGTATTGAAGAGCAGTGAAGACAACGGCGAAAGCAAATAGTAAAGCGGATTTTGTAATGAGTAACGATAACACCGAGCGGAGGCAATGACAACGAAGTTCATGTATAAATAAATATTCCTATATATACATATGTATGTATGTATGTGTTTGTATGTGCGTGAATTGGAATTTATAGCAATATACTCCTTTATTTGTCGACATGTGACCTTTAGGGACTTGCTGCATGTTACAATTTCTGCTCCTCTTTGTTTGTTAAACGAACGCGCGTTTGCTGTTGTTGTTGCTTTTGTAATGGGTGACTTGTTTTTGACGTGTTTGTTGTGTTGTATTGACATGCACGCGCGAAATGAATCCTTGTGTACTTTGCGTAATTAAACACTAATCTGATCGGCTTTTGTGTCGCCAGATTTTGTTGACAACCTCTCCCAGTTGTATACGCAGCTAACGGTTGAATGGGATGTCAATGTCGATGCTGTTAGCGCTAATGCAGATATAGTGACTTTTTAATTTAATTTACGACTTTAGAAAAAGTCAAGAAGGACGCAAAACTTTAGTATTAAGCTTTTAGTGAAATGTTTGCTTCAAAAGTTGCCACCTGTTTGAAAATTGCAGGCAATATTTCACAACAGATTTTTTAAAATACTCACAGTACTCCTACAAATCATAATTAGAGTGACAATTTAGATAATTTTTCGTTAAGTGTTGCCACTTATTTGATTAATGCAATTTAAAAATATAAAGTAAATAAACACTACCGAATTAAGGACAATAGCTATGGTTGCAAAAACAAAAGATTGTGTGTGTTTGCCGATTGTTCACCAAAAATGTTGCCACGTTTTTGAATTTTGTATGTAAAAATTTATTAGGTATACATATAACGGGTGATTTTTTTGAGGTTAGGATTTTCATGCATTAGTATTTGACAGATCACGTGGGATTTCAGACATGGTGTCAAAGAGAAAGATGCTCAGTATGCTTTGACATTTCATCATGAATAGACTTACTAACGAGCAACGCTTGCAAATCATTGAATTTTATTACCAAAATCAGTGTTCGGTGCGAAATGTGTTTCGCGCTTTACGTCCGATTTATGGTCTACATAATCGACCAAGTGAGCAAACAATTAATGCGATTGTGACCAAGTTTCGCACTCAGTTTACTTTATTGGACATTAAACCAACCACACGAATGCGTACAGTGCGTACAGAAGAGAATATTGCGTCTGTTTCTGAGAGTGTGGCTGAAGACCGTGAAATGTCGATTCGTCGCCGTTCGCAGCAATTGGGTTTGTGTTATTCGACCACATGGAAGATTTTACGCAAAGATCTTGGTGTAAAACCGTATAAAATACAGCTCGTGCAAGAACTGAAGCCGAACGATCTGCCACAACGTCGAATTTTCAGTGAATGGGCCCTAGAAAAGTTGGCAGAAAATCCGCTTTTTTATCGACAAATTTTGTTCAGCGATGAGGCTCATTTCTGGTTGAATGGCTACGTAAATAAGCAAAATTGCCGCATTTGGGGTGAAGAGCAACCAGAAGCCGTTCAAGAACTGCCCATGCATCCCGAAAAATGCACTGTTTGGTGTGGTTTGTACGCTGGTGGAATCATTGGACCGTATTTTTTCAAAGATGCTGTTGGACGCAACGTTACGGTGAATGGCGATCGCTATCGTTCGATGCTAACAAACTTTTTGTTGCCAAAAATGGAAGAACTGAACTTGGTTGACATGTGGTTTCAACAAGATGGCGCTACATGCCACACAGCTCGCGATTCTATGGCCATTTTGAGGGAAAACTTCGGACAACAATTCATCTCAAGAAATGGACCCGTAAGTTGGCCACCAAGATCATGCGATTTAACGCCTTTAGACTATTTTTTGTGGGGCTACGTCAAGTCTAAAGTCTACAGAAATAAGCCAGCAACTATTCCAGCTTTGGAAGACAACATTTCCGAAGAAATTCGGGCTATTCCGGCCGAAATGCTCGAAAAAGTTGCCCAAAATTGGACTTTCCGAATGGACCACCTAAGACGCAGCCGCGGTCAACATTTAAATGAAATTATCTTCAAAAAGTAAATGTCATGAACCAATCTAACGTTTCAAATAAAGAACCGATGAGATTTTGCAAATTTTATGCTTTTTTTTTTTAAAAAAAGTTATCAAGCTCTTAAAAAATCACCCTTTATATGCATAGTATGTACATGTATGCACGTATCTACATACATATAGAGAGAAACACTACTATTTTGAAAGTAAAGTTATAGTTTAAAATTTTTTTTTTGCGAAAGGATGCCACCGGTTCACAACCATATTCAGGACCAATTCGGAAAACTTTGTTTCATACAGTTGCCATTTTTCGAAAAATTTATAAAATATATAGAGAAAAGAAACAATACAAACACATTAGGGAAATTTGTGTTTTAAAGGGTTGCCACTTTTGCGCAAAAAAAAGTAAAGTAAAGAAACATTAACAATTTAAGGAACTTAGTATTTAAAGCAAAATTTTTTTGAAAGGTTGCCACCTGTTCAGGGCTTTTAGTCTACACTAATAAAATTATAAGATAAATGACATATCCTACCACAGGCAGCGTACCGAAAGAAATGAGCAAATTTGCAATTAATTAGTTATTAATGTTTTTTTAAACGGGTTGCCATATCGTAAAATAAAGTTCTTCCATATATGATAAACTCTTTAGTATAAAGTGAACACGAAACTAAGGATGCACAAAAGAGTGTATATTTTATTTAAAAAAATATCTTTCCAAATCTGTCATGGAATATTGTCCAAGGCAGCGCTAGAAACTCCGAACTAATTTTCAGACCAGACTACTATGATATTTAGCTGTCGTACAAACTAAAGCATCAAAATTTACATGGCTCTTGCATGAAATTTTTTGTACTTGAGAAGGGTTTCATAGCTTCGGTGCATCCGAACTTAAGCCTTTTTTTGTTTTAATAAAATATTAATTTTTTTGCGAACTATGTATATATCGAATTTTTTATCCATCGACTATAATGTTGCCAATATTTTTTAAATGTGCTTTGAAGTAATGCAAATGTGGTCCAAGGATGGTCGATGGTGCCTTAGAGGGGGGGTTGGTTGCTTTATTGACCTGCCTGCAAGTATCAAATACCGATAGCACCGATGATTCGGAAGGTATTTTCCATCCCCTCACCCGCAAAAAAAATGTGGTTACTGCGTATACGCAACATTTTGAATTTTATATCATTTTAAGAGATATATGACTATGACAGAAGGATCATGCTTGAATATAAATGGAAATATAATTATTTTATCTATTCTAATGAAATTAAAAAATATTAATAAACTTTTTATATATCATAGTAACAACATAACATACTTAGTAAAGATAAATTGAATAGTGTCGGTCCATTTTATATTAGCTCTTTATTTTTTTCATTTAATATATAATATAGTATATTTTTTATCATTATCAATATTTACAAGCAAGTTGTCTTCAGAATATGCAACAACACGTGCTTTCAATTAAGCATATTAAACTGAAAGCTAAGAATTAATAAATAAGCAAAATAATCTTTAATCACAATAAGTTGCGAATACGCCATGCATGTCCGCACTGCCATATAACATTTCAATAATGCTGCCATACAAATACTAAACGTCGAAATTAAGCGCAATAACTGTGAGTTAAGAAACAATTATTTGAGTGGTTAAGTGAAAACGGCGGTGAAAGTTGACGGCGCCAGGAAAGAAAATAAAAGTCAAGAAGCACAAAAAAATTCCAAGAAGAACTAAGCTAACAAAGACGCACTCAGCGTGCTTAAATAAGGGCACAATGAAACAGATTTTTTCTATTTGCAGACGACACAAAATGCGCACACACGCGACTTAATAAAGTCTGAGTTGCCATAAACCGCATTACACACAGCAGTAACTTTTTTTTTATAGTAGCGGTGGTAGCAGTGACCACATGTATGTGTGTGCGTATATATGCGTGTGCGCTCGCAGTGTGCATGTTTTGACGAAAACGTGCTAAATTGTGGCTTTAGTTATCACATGCATATGTGTGCCGACATAAGCACATATAAAAAGGTAAAATAATGAAAGCATGAAGCAGAAGCAGAAGCAGAAACTCAAAGCCCAAGCATGCTGCAGCTGCTTTATCTGCAATATGTTGTTTGTGGCAAGCAGCTTTTTGTGCTGGCTCCTGCCGCCACGTTTTGTTGTGCTTGGTGCCCTGCTTACAGTGTAATAATAAAGGCACAACAGCTGGTGTCAACTTAACAATGAATGTAACGAAACCACGTGCGCCACGATTTAGGTATGTAAACAAGAGCGGTTGAAAGGTGAGGCAAAAAGAAAAAAACTGCGAAAAATAATAAAGTAAGATAAGCAAAAAAAAAAAGAAAAAAGTACAAAACAGAGAAATAAAATATTAGTTGCGACAGGCCGACCAGCTGGTTTGTCCTCACCTCCTTTCATTTGCTGCTGCGGGTAGGCACAGTTGAGAACGCTTAATTTGTGCTGATTTAGTACAGCAAAAAAGCAAATTGCTTGAAAAGTACATATAATTGTATAGAACGGCTTTTTTGCCTGCACACCTTGAATTCCACAAAAATCAGTGGAGGCGCTTTCATTAATACGAGTATTTTCTTACTAAATGGTTGAACATGAATTTCATGGAATGTGAAATCGCTGCCGAATTCCGAAAAGATAACGTGTAGTGAAGCCTATTAGCACACACATACCTGAGAGAGCTTAAAACACAGTTAATTGATGGAATATTTAGTGGAACTGCTGATATGTGTCCGCTCGGCGTATACGTAACATTTGCCTAGAGGGCTAGATTTGTGCATTTTCATGGGAAATATTTTTTTTTTAACTTTCAAAATTCCAAAAAAAAAAAATTTTTACTGTATATAATGATATTCGAAAATGGCAGGTGAGAACCAGGGATGCACATTATTTTGATAAAAAATTAGCATTTAGATTATTTCCAACTAAAAATTTAATTTTAGAGATCTGTTCACAAAACGACTTTTTTCTCCGTAAGACATTTAAATTTGTAAATTTACCGACTATTGCTGTAAGATATTGAAGTTTATGGCTCAGTGCAAGCTCAAGTGGAAGAAATTCGAATTTTAAAAACAATATTGTCTTAGTAGTTTAGTTTTTAGTTATAGACTTGGGACTAGGGTTGAAAATAACGTTTCAAACAAAATTAACATTTGCATTAACCTCTTTTTTTTAATATTGACAATTAAAAATTTTTTATAAAAATAAAATATAATAAATAAATCATATAAAATAGTTAAATTAAAAATTAATAAAAAAAATATTATTAATTAAAAAAATTAAAAAAAAATCAAAAAAAATTATGAAATTAAAAATAATATTTTCATTTATATTATAAAATTTAAAACATGTTTAGAAGTAACATTTTTTTAAATCAGGAATTTGATGTTAATTTTTATATATTTTGTTATCACAAATTCGTTTTAAAAAATATAAACATTTTACAAATATTAAAAAATGGTTAAAAAACTCAAAAATTTTAATTTTATACCCAATAAACAAGAAAATTAAATTTTTAATTCCAATTTTTTAATAATTTTAACTTTAACATTTTCGAAAAAAAAAAATATTTTCTAATTCTAATTTTTATACCAAAAAATGTTTTGATTATAAAATTTGCAACCTGGCCCCAAAATATGAAGTTAAAATATTATTTCTTTCATATATTTTCTAATCCCGAACCCGTATCCAAAAAATAAAAAAAAGTTTATTATTAGAAAAAAGTTTAAATATATTAAAAATTTTACTTTTAAACAAAATAAATAGCTTTTGCATTTCTAATTCCAATATCTGGATAACTTTTAATATTAACATCTCGTATTAAAATTAAATTTTCATTTGCTAATTCTACTTTTTATTATAAAATTTTAAAATTATGAAATTCGCAACTAGGTTTCAGGCTAACATTTTTTCAATCCGTTATTTGTGATTGAGAAATTAAGTTTTTATTTTGTAAACCGGTATAGGCATATAAAACAACTTAGAAAAAATTCTGCAATTTTAAATCGATGCTTTGTTTCATGTATGCTGACAGAGCGTATACGTAACATTGACCTACTTGGGTAATTTTTAAGATTTATGAAGTAGTTATAGTTTTCATATGTTGCTGAAATTTTCTATATAAAATCATTTTTAAATAAAAATTTTTTAATTTAAACCCTTTCAAAAAATTGGAATTTTTTTTGCTTAAATTTGTTTTTCTTACTATCGATTAATCATTGCTTAGACTTGCTAGAGCAAAAATGAGAGTTGCGTCATTTAAAAGAAAACACTGACAAAAACGAGCTGCATTTTAATGAGGCGCACAAGTAATTACTTCAATTTTGCATGAAAAGAAAAAATTGCAATGAACTTTTTTCTGCTGAATGAAATGCGCCTCATTAGGAGATAAGAGATTTATGACTTATTAGTGAAACTTTGAGCAAAGGTGTTAGCGAAGTCCATTCGCTTTCATTAACACGAAGATGTTATGTTAATTAGAATAATGAATGAATGAATGGTGAAAGGATTATAAAAATAAAAAAATCGTATTTTTTCAGTTGAGTACTTTTAAGAGAAATGTTAAAAAAACTTAAAGCAAAAATTAGCTATTTAGGTATTTATGTTAAAAATATACTTTGCTTTAACTTCAGTTTCGGGTAGTAAACCATATCCAACTTAATTGAAATTTAAGAACTTAGCTTTTTCAAGAATCGATTTAATTAATCTTTTCTAGAATTTAAGAAATTAACTTTTTCTACCTTGAAAAAATATATTATTTTTTCACTTTATTCACTCGCTCTAGGGGCACTTGTTTCCAACACCTGTACTCCCTCTCAGTGCGTGTACTGACAACCTGTCAGCGTTGCATTTCAGTTGGTCTAGTTGCGCACTAAGTTGACAGCTGAAATTAGTTTTTGCGGTTCATACACGAAATGGCATTTGTTCTGAAACTTTGAAACACACGCGTGCATATTTCATACATCAAAATGCGGTGGCCAGATTAGTCGAAGGTACGATACTACTAACTCTTCACATACACGTGTGAGTAGGCTAATCCTCAAGGACTTGGTGGAGGTCTAATTCAATGCAATTCATTAGCAAATAGACAGGGTCAGAAGAACTGTTTTGGAATTATGTATATTCTTTCATAAAATATACTTAGAAATATACATTGTGATCCGGAAATTGTAATTTAAATTTCGAGTAAATGATATTCCAAAAAATTTAGTTTTCTAAGTTAGTGGGACTATCTTTAATTAATATGCAGCAGCTGCTTAAGTCGGTACACCTCAGTAATGCGTTGCAATTTTTACAATGGATAAAAATATCAAGCAGAGAATTTGTATCAAAGTTGCATTTCTAACGAAATTTCGTGTTGCGAATGTTGCAAAAACACAAGCCTGCGAGTGGTACACAGCCTTAAAAGATGGTCTAGAAATCGTTGAAGACCTGCTTTTGGACGACCTCTTGATCTGGTGAAAATATTAAAAAAGTGAAAGATGTGGTGCTTAAAAATCATCAGGCAAGTGTTAGAGAGTCCACTCTAATGATTTTGGTGGATATTTTGGGTACGAAACGCGTTCTCGCTCGACTCGTCCCAATAAATATGATTTTTTTGCAAAAAGAGTACGATTGTGACCGAATTTAAAGTCAAAAAGGCAAAGAATACCATCGATCAACCACCGTATGTAATTTTTTTGGTTCTCCAAACTGAGATTGCCATTCCGTGGAACCCGTTTTCATTTTATAAAACAAAATTCACTGAAGGAGCTGAAGGCCATCCCAAAAAGTGCTTATGAATAGTGTTTGGAAGGGTCGAAAAATCGTTGGCATAAGTGTGTTACATCTGGTGGGAACTATTTTAAGGCGACAAAATTAAATTAATTTTATTCATCATTTCCAGGTACTTTTTAGTCACTTTAACACAATATATAAGATTTTAAAAGGCTGCTTTGTCTTTCCGTAGAAACTTACGTGAGCATCTATGAATAAGTCGTGCCATATAGGGTGTTCTCTTTAGATGAGTTAATATCGAGATATTCTTGATTATATTCTCCCCATTATTGGATCGAATGTCGGTTTCAAATCGGTCAGTACTAACTGGTTTGTATGTAACATTATTAAACTCACGTACAGCTGAAAAAGTACTCTAACACCCTCTCGAGGCATATCCAGTGCATTCCTCTTAATAAAATAACTGTTTTCCGAGTTGAATGGTTTGCTAGAATGTCCGGTGCGCTCCTTTAGTTTCCAAAATATCAAAGCTAAAAACGGACATTATTTCCGTAAGTAAGTAATTTACAGTAAGTAAGTATTACTAAGTTTTTGCTTAATAACTTATCAAAGTGACTGAACATAAATGTCAAACACTTGTATTACTTTGACAGCTGTTTGACAACTTTATCGCCCTGAAATTCTACACTTTTAAAAACACCCATTATACATATATCAATTGAACAGGCTAATTAAATACGCAGGCAACTGGCATGCAACAAAAACATCCGCGGAAAGTTTCGTTGCGGATGAAGTTTTTACAATGGCAAATAAAGTTTACATTTTCTTTTTGAAAATTCATTGAAACTTTCAAAACGTTAAGAAGCATCTTTACGAACTACTTTCTACTAGAGGAATAACGTAGCAAATATAGTAAAAGGTACACAACATTTATGAGTTTTGGAGCGTGCAAGTGAAGAGAAAATTTGAATTCACATTCACTTAAGATATTTTTAGGTTCAAAAGAATAGTCTTGCCTCTGAATAAAACATTTCTGGTTATAAATGGCGTTCGTAAAGGCATTGATAAACTTTCTGGAATTTTTGAAAGTTTCTGTAACACGTCTTAACACTTCGTAATCACTAATACTTTTCTAAAAATAAAAGGAATTAGAAAAAATATAAAAATAAAAGGAAATAAACATTTAAATACTAGATATACCGATATTAATCGTCGATAGTTGGAGATATTTCTCCGTACGTTGTTCACTAGTAAACTTCGAAACCAGAAGGCTTGTCAATTTTGAGTCCTCAAGCGTTTTTTTCTTTTTCATTTATTTAGAATAAAATCGGAGCACTTTTCGAAACCAAAAAAGATTCAGCTTACTAAACAATTGTCTTTATAGAGTCAAAAACAGACGTGAATATTTTTTCTTCTTGTTTCTAGATTATGAAGTGCCTCACACTTACACTTTCTGACATCATCGAACTTTTGCGTTCCTACCGCGTTGACATACCTCTAGACCATTTTCTTGGTGTGCGTTAACAGATTAATGTATTGTGAATAATTCAGCATTTCAAGAGCTCAAAAGAACATTTGAAATGCCTTATTGCGTTGCCAGAATAATATATTTGGTAAAAGATTTAAATTAAAATAAGAAAAATTTAAGAGTTTCTTTTATTAAAACGGAAGTGGTAATTACAACAAAACGGCAGTACTTTCATTGAGGATTACTTTGCTTTCTTTAGCTTAAGTTATTTCTACATGATGTCAAGGGAAAAAAGTACATACGTACAAGAGTCAGAGAGTATCGATTTCGTAAATTCTGTTTATTTATAGGAGACTGTTGTTATTATAATATTAAATTCTGTTTATATATCTTAGACTGTGAAAGTAAAATTAACTGGTATGAAACTTATTCGATATATGGGATCTAGAGAATTTACAATGCTCTCTTTGACTTAAAATTGCATTATGCGGAGCAAACACAAACCTTACTTGCATGTTAAGAGGAAATAATTTTTGGCTGTATAAAATGTAGTTGGTTTGGTATACATCAATCGTCTCCAAAATGATGTGGCTAGCTCGTAGATCCAAGGATTGCATCCAAGCGGAGGCTTGGGCTTCGAAAGAATCACAGACTTCGGTAGGACTTCAACTATCAAAGCTGCCTCGACTCGCTTGCATTAGCATGGCACCGTGCGCACATGTCCGACGGCGGCACATGCTCCACATGGATGAATGATTGGGAAGGGGTATTGGCAACAACTCCAACGCATGCGCCATGACAAGTTGTAATGGGTGGTTACAACCTTATAAGGTTTAATTATGTAATAAACCTCCCAAGGGAGAAGCTCAGGTTACTTGTTATCTCCTAGGTTGATAATTGTAAGCTCAAGAACTTATATAACATGGGCCTAGCTTCTTGTGCGATTTGCTAGTTCTGCGACATGGAGCCTAAAACTCCAGAACACCTGCTAATTTACTGCATAGCAGTCTGCCGACGCAAGATAAAGACCTTTGGATCCATGTTTCCAAAAAGGGATTACGTTGCCTCAATAGCAGCTAGCAGTATATTGGAATTTACCAATATGCTGGGCTAGGTGAATCGCTATGACTTAGCAGAGGGCACAATAACTCCTAAAAATAAATATTCTAAATAATTAAAAATGTTCGAACTGCTAGGCTAAAGGAGTTTGTCTTATATCTATTCATACTCTCTTTCTCAGACATTATTGCTACACCCTTATAGTGAACGATGACAATAAAATAATTGTCGAACTAAGCATTTAATTGGGAGATAATTGCAAAATGTGAGATAATTATAATAATATGAGTGAACTTTGCCAGCCTCACGCTAATTTCTTAACAATCTTGCTTTAAATTTTCTAGTACCAAGGCAAGCGTCGCTTACAAATCTACGTGTGTGAGCGCAATAGATATTCTCCTGCTGGTGAATTGCAACGCCTGAATAATTGTTCATTACTCAGTTTGTAGTTTGCCTTTGGCTGATGTATTGTCTTGCCACCAGCGTTGCCACTTAATTAAGGCAATGTGCACGCAATCAAGGTAGCCAAGGGATGGAGGGAGAGATTTACATACACCCGAGGTCTTGGCTATCGATTACTTGTGCCAGCGTTGTGTCTCGCTCTCTGAGACTCCGAACGCTGTACGTGCAACGCTGCAATTCTGGCAACATTGTGACTAGAAAACGTGCGTGTGTAGAGTCAACACTATATATAGGTATTTCTATATGCGAGCACGTTGTATGCTTGCAGCAGCCTGCTAAATATTGCGGTTAGTTTTCGAGACTCAGCGTGGGTGTATGTCGTTGCATGCGGGTTTCAGAAATACGCTCCGCAATTTTGTGGCGTATTTTATAGTTGGGCGTTGCAAAGTTGTTAAACTCACTAATAACGGTTGTAGATGTGCGGTGAATTATGCTGCGTTGAATTGTGGGCAAAAAGTCACAGAAATTTAGTTTCTAATTGGCATAAGTTCGTTAATGTGCTTATAATTAAAGATAAATTTCGAATACTACGTAAATTTGAAAGTGAAGAGTTATTTCGCACAGTTGGAGCTTGAGTGCACTAAGAGCATATACGAAGGTATTTGCGACGCCAATAAAGAAGAAGAAGTTATTTGCTGTTATATTTATATTTTTTAGTATAACAATAAATCGTGAATAATCAAATTTAGATGGGCAATATACATATGTGGCCTAAAGTCACCCCGAAGTTCGAAAACATTTAATTTAGGTACATGAGGACTAAGGGGGGACCGAATTCAGTACATTTTTGACAGTCAGACATAACCGCCTCTTAACTTCTTTAACAAATAACTTGAAGAATTGGCACGGCGCAATATTCGTATTTCCAAGGAGAATGGACTACCGAGATGACCGGTCGGCCAATTGACTGTGCCATTTATTGTCTTATTGGAACCACATATCATTCAATTCGGGCCCAAACTATTAGGTTATCATTGAGTGGAAGCGATTCCCATTTACAGTAACGTGCCGGTCTTGATCAACACGGAAGACCTACGGCCCATGAAGCCGCTGGCCCATAAATTGAATTGTGGAGTAACGTGGCGATTGCTGTTGACCAATAACGCCTATGTTGCTTATTGACGA
>NC_064306.1:31763547-31791125 GCF_023373825.1 Bactrocera dorsalis | reverse complement strand
GTTGAAACATCTCGCCAGAGATACTTTCGGTTGTCTAGCAGTTTCAAGGAATTTGTGGTAAGCTCAAAGTTCTTTCTCGAAATAAAACGGTTTCCTGTTGGTACCACAATTGTAACAGAATCGCTTCTTTTATCCTAACCCATCTTTCATTTTTTACTCAGTTAGAGTTTAAAAAGTTCTCTTATTCCTGGTATACTATGTGATAATTCCTTCTTAGTCAAGATTCTGATTAGACTTCATTTTAACATTGCTCAAGTCAACAATATTGCTCAAAGGGCCTTCTGACAAAAAATAGATAGGATCACTGTGGTAATAACACCGGCTATATTCCATATTTCATACCGAGCCTGACAAAGTTACGTTACAGTCATAGGACTATCCCCAATTCCTCTCCAAGTGTCCACACAGCGGAGCCATTCTTGTGTAAGGTGCGGTAGCCAACGCGTATGGAGTCTGGATCACGCTTAAAAGAGAGGAAGCTTCACGGCAGCAACTCCGACAGAATCGGTTTAAGGATGCGCCAAAGGTCTCTTCAACTGTCTGGGTTTTAACAAGCTACATTCTAAATAAATGTGTATAAAATTTATACTACTACCTAGCGATGTTTTGTGCATGGGTTTGGAGACCCACAACGAAGAAGAAACCACACCCAAATAAAAATAAAGAACAGCATCGGATGAAAGACCCAACTTTTGATGGTAGTATTAACCGCAACAATAATATTAGCACTGAAATAAAACACAGAACCTCTCTTGCCAACAGGTGCTACTTTTAACTCAGTAGACAATTGAAAAGTAAAGTCCTCTTCCGACCTGATATAAGGTGCGGAGGCCTAGACAATGACATCATCGGATGAGGCGGCCTTAAAAGTGTTAGAGACAAAAGTTTTACGGAAGATTTTTGGTTAAACAAGGGAAAAGAAGAACTACTGACGCGCTGTTGTAAACTCGGCTATAACCGAGTAGGCGGTGTTTAGGCCAGTAATGAAGAAAAACTTATCTAACCGCAATACAGAAAGACCTTGAATAAAAACATGAAAATCTTTGAACTGATTTCAAATTTGAGAGTAATTTCGAATCTCACTCTAACAACCTTCATAGTTGTTATTCCGAATTCTATGTTCATGAGCATCTTCCAGTTACTTGTGAATGTCATTGTGCAAAAGTGAGATTCGTGAAGTGTCGCAATAAAAAACCGATGATAATGTTTCATGATTAGCGTCCGCCACGCACACCCAACAACAATAGCAACACTAATATCAAAAACAAGAACAATTGTAATTTATGTTTGTTTGTTGTAATATATGCGTTGTTTGGTATTGCGTCGTCGTATAAGTCATTATATTGTTGTCAAAGAAGTTTTGACAAGAACGTAAAATCTAGACCCGCTTACCTCATGCCGGATAGGCGCCTCGACGTAAAACACAAAAGCAGCAACAACCCAACAGTGAACAAATCCTTAGAATAAGCAATAGAATAAACAGTAACAAACCATACACAATCAAATAACTGGAGTCTTACATAAATATAGCTTGATAAACACATAAATAATTTTAATATATATTTGACTTTATATACATAAGTAAAGCCTATATCGGGATTGCCTGCCTTGGAGATACGTGATGATCATCGGATGTGCTGGGCGATTTTCAATCCTTTGAACCTTTTTTATAGCAAATAAAATTTCCTACAAATTTGTCATGCTCGTGTTTTCTATAACTCCTGTCATTTACGAGATATATACAAAACAAATCGAAATTGTTGGAAAAATCGGGCTTAGAACCCCGTACTACCTCACCTGTGTGAGTTACGACTTTGTTGCACTGGGCACTTTTGTAGAGTGAAGAATTCTGAGAAATATGCATCTAAAGTCAAAGTGATGCCATAAAATACCCCTGATCTGTAGGAGTTTAAAGATAAAAATCCATGATTGTAGTGTATTTTCTATGGAAAATTTTTACAGGCCTTGTTCCAGTTCTTAATGTTAAAATTAAGGGCTAAAATTTTTAGGGTATTTGCAAGGAAATTTTGTGACGGGACTGACAAAAATTAATTGTTAAAAAAAAACACCTTAATATACATACATATATATTACTTTATTCAACTGCAAATATTTGTTGTACATTTTGTAAGCTGTTCTCCTTAATATATCCCCTAATACTAGCATAACACCAAACAAACACAGTGTCAGTCTTCCATAAATAACCTTTCCTCACCTAATTTCATTTCATATGGCATAAATTGAATTATCCTAACAAGCGGTAAAACCAAATATGCCATTTTGTGGGCGTTCAGAAGCTTACGCTCGCGTCTGCACATAGCTATGTAATCCTCACACCCTAACCCCTAGCTTTTACTACTACCTTGTATTATACTACGTACTCGTGTATATCTAATACTAGCGCTACCGCTTCCTGTTGCAGCATAAAATCAGTGAGCGACAGGGCTTCAGCTGCAGGATACAGGATGTTTCGCTGCTTATTACATCAACCGCACTAACACTAATATATTCAGGCGTATGAAGGAGTGTATGTTTACCCGGATATGCTTGCTTCAGAGGATACACTACATATATATAAGGACATATATATAGAGGTATGTAAGTTAGCTGGTATTAAAATTGATGTTTTCGACTGGGTTGGAACTCGGTAACTAATAGTGCTTATGAGGATGTCTACATATAGTATGTAAATATATCTATCTACATGTACTGAAGGCCCACAGCGCGTAACTGTTAATCAATAACTGGTAGTGCGTAGCATAAATCTGGTGAAGTTATGAAGCCGTCAGCAATCACTACATAAGTGAGAATTTTATCTTTATGACATATTTTTATTATCATTTTTATCTTTTATCTCTATGCTCGCTCCACGCACTCATCTGGATTGAAAATAAAAAAAAATATTGTATTTCAAGAATTGAGTTATTTATCTATGCCCATAAACTTTTGGTTCCATAACTAACGTATACATATGTGAAAAATGGTAACCAATAAGCACAACTGAGAGATTGGAAGTGAAATAATAACACAAAAATATTCGAATTGTGGTAAAAGCCTAAGCGGTGGAAGTATGACAGTTATACATATTATATGTATAAATGTGTTTTGTCTTGAAAATAGTTGTCGATGTTGTTTTTTAACAAATATATAGATATCTATCTTTGAAACAAAAAAATAAAAAACTTTTTAAGATCATTTAAAGATTTTCGATTTCCATACCCCCAGGGATGTGCGATGAAATAATTGAATGGTAAGTAATTATTATTAAGTAAGTAAATGTTTTTAACGGTACTTACATATTAAGAATATAAACAGTGTGGACTTTAGTGAAAACGCCAAAATTTACCTGAAATAAATATTTAAAGAACTATTAGCACATATACAATTTTAAACAATTCATAAACTACATAGTACAATAATATCACATATTTGACAGAAAAAAATTATAACTGTAAATACAGGATTCTCATATATTATAAAGCATTTTAAGGAAATGAGCATTGCAAACGTTTAGTACTTATGTACGAGGTTTAACAATTAAGTAATGAGACTGATTTTATTACCGCGCTTGTGGTAAACCTGTGACCTTCCCTCTCTCTTTTTCCGGCATTCCTCCCCTCTCCATTGATATATGTACCGTCGCTCTAGCTTGTTTAGTTCGCCTGCTGCGTCAAGTTGAGTAGACGTGTGTTTGTAGTGCTCGCCACGAAAATGGAAAAACGAAATCAAGAGCAACGCGTCGCGATAAAATTTTGCGCCAGATTGGGCGAAACAGCATCAGAAACGTACACTAAAATGGCTGGTGTTTCCAATACGACCCGGAAACACAAACGCCAGAGCTCACAATGGAGTCTCCACGCGCCCCCACGGTCCAAAAAAAAGCTCGCATGAGCAAGTCGAAGGTGAAAACGATGATTATTCCCTTTTTTGATGGCCGTGGAATCGTCCACAAAGAATTCTTTCCCTCCAGGGAAAACTGTGAATCAAGTATACTATTTCCAAATACTCGAAAGATTGCGAAAACGAGTCAACAGGGTGTGTCCCAGACATCGTTCGTAACTGGATCCTTCATCACGACAACGCGCCGTGCCACACCGCCCTCAGCGTGTCCCAGTATTTGGCCTCTAAAGGGATCGCCGTGTTGCAACAGCCACCTTATTCGCCCGACATGTCACCCTGTGACTTTTTTTTTGTTTCCTAAAACAAAATCAGTGGTCAAAGGAACCCATTTTGAGTCGATTACGGACATCCAGGCGGCCGTGACGAGAGTACTCGCGGACATCCCAGAAATGTTACGAAGCATGAAAAACGCGCTGGAATCGCTGCTTAGCTGCCCAATGGGACTACTTTGAAGGGGATGGCAGAGTTGTATAATAATTTTCAAATATTCGGTTTTTATGGAATCAGTCTCATTACTTAATTGTCCTACCTTCGTATGTTAGGTCAGGTAATACTGGCTTGCTGTCACGCAATACATTTATGTATAGTTTCTTTGTAATGTCAGATGTTTAATACGAGCTGAAGTTTAAGTCGTGAAAGCTTTTGCGGGGTTTAATAAAGACTTCATAATTCGGATAAGACCGATCATAAACAGACCGTGTCATCGTTAATAATACCCATACGGCTCGCTTGTAATGCCAGTAAAATGTGACCTGTCCTGTAGTCCTTCCGAGACTGTGTGAGTAAAAAGCATGCATGTTTTCCTTTCACATGATCTCAGCGATCCTGTGTGTCCGTAAAAGATTCCATCTCATCCTGTTCCGTCTGCCAACCCTTTCGGAAATTTCATTGTTTTTAGCGATTTGCATATTTTATAAACTAGCCGGAATGTCCGAACAAGAACTCTGAACAAAACCCCTATATATGTGCAGCTAATTTCCGACAGTAACTATATCTATGGTACTGCCTCCCAACTTCTAAGAATATTCTCTGACTCAATGGTTGTTTTAATTTCCGCTAGCTTATCTCTGTACCTTGTGTTGTTTCCATCTTTCTTAATTATATTTACAGCTTTACTCAGCGCAAAAGATCTTGGCACCCACAACACCAGTCATTCTTATGCCGTCCATGTAGAAGTTGCAAGTTCCAATGGTGGGTCGAGTGGTCCTATGCCATTTACCCTCTTTTAGTGAGACTTGAAACCTTCTCGCCTAGATAAAGCGTGAAAGTATATAATTCCTAAGTTAATGGCTAAGGTTCTAGTGGATAATTCGACTTTTAACTGATTTCATAACTGAGCGTGCCTTTGGTATGTTTCTTAGTACTCTCGTTATGCAAAGGACAGCTGCTGTACTCGCAACGATTTTGTATAGATTTTGATGGAAGCGCTCTCCTCCAAATGTAGTTTTCGTGTCTGTTTGCTATCCAAAATTAGTCCCAGTTTTTTTTTTTTTTTTATTACAAACATTTTTAAAACTTTAACAATGTTTGATATCACTACAACTAGTTTCAAAACTAACGAGCAGTTTGATTTGAATAACTTAAAAACAAATTACATAGAAATTAATAGAAATATTCATACATATGTATGTAGATGGTAAATAATTAATTCCTTTATATTTTAGCTTCCAACTAAGCTATGTGGTTTTTTTCGACATAATCGACTAGAGCGGCATGTGTCTAAAAGAAGATTTCTCGCCTCCTCGTTCACATGTGCATTAAGCCTTTTGTAGTGGGCATCTGCCTGACTCCTTATTTCTTCGGCGACTGTATTCATCCTTAGGTCTCGATGAATATCCGCATTTCTGCAGTACCAGGGAGCATTTACAATGCCTCTTAGCACCTTGTTTTGAAAACGTTGTATAATATTAATACTGCCATCATTGGCACACCCCCACAGTTGCGCACCATATGACCATACCGGCTTGATTATTTGTTTATAAAGAAGTAATTTGTTGTATATGGACAGGTTTGACCTTCGCCCAATTAGCCATTTCATTTTCGACAATTTCAGGTTAAGTTCAATCCTTTTTATTTTAATATGCTCTTTCCAACGTAATCTAGCATCAAGCGTGATGCCAAGATATTTAGCTGTATTTACGTATGGTATGCAGACATCTAGAATACTTATAGGTTCATAAGTGATTCTTTTGTTTGTAAAATTTACATGAACCGATTTGCCACCGTTTAGTTTTATTCTCAATTTTTTAGTCAAACTTACTACAGAGTTGATCGCATGTTGCAGGTTTAGCGCAGCGTTTTCTGCTGTTTTTTCGACGCATAGTATTGCGGTGTCATCAGCAAAAGTGGCAGTCATACTGTTTGGAGCTAACGGTAAGTCTCTTGTATACAGAATATATAAAAGTGGATCTCAGATACTTTCCTGAGGAACTCCTGCTTCAATTTCTTTAAGTTTTGAGAATTCATTTGTTTTACACGGAAAAATCTCGTGGTGATATATGATTCTAAAAGAGCACAATACTCAACCGGAAGGCATGATTTTAGTTTTTGCATAAGGCCTTCGTACCATACCTTGTCAAACGCTTGTGCAACGTCAAGGAATACAGCTGAGCATACGTTTCCCTCCTCCAGGGATTTTTCTATTTCTGATGTTATTCTGTGAATTTGTTCTATTGTTGAATGCTTATTTCTAAAACCGAACTGATGCGATGGGATTAACTGCTTTTCGTCGATTATAGATTTTAATCTTAGATAAATTAATTTTTCAAAAAGTTTTGAGATTTGTGGAAGTAGTGAAATTGGTCTATATGAAGAGACTACGTGAGGATCCTTTCCTGGCTTAGAAACCATAACAACTTCGGCGACTTTCCAAAGGCTTGGAAAATGTGTCAGACGGATTGCTGTATTGTAAAGATAGGTGAGCTTCCGTAAACATTTGTATGGTAACTGCTTTAACACTTCAGCTGTAATTAAATCGAAGCCAGCTGCTTTCTTAACTTTAAGCTTTTTAATTTCACTTTTAAGTTCACAAATGTTGATTGCTGGGATTGTTGCATGATCCTGTTGAATACTACTGAGGAACGCGATTTCACTATCCTCGTTTGGACGAAAAGTTTCAGCTAGGTGTTTTGCAAATGCATTAGCTTTATCACAATCACTTCTAGCCCATGTATTTGAAGCAACTTTTAGTGGTGCAACGTGACTTATTGGACGTTTCAGATACTTTGTACTTTTCCAGAGTGAGTAATCATCTTTTTAGTCAGCGGATAGTTGAGATAAATATTTATTAATTGATTCATTCTTAATATGAGCAATTTCTCGTTTTAATTCTGCTGTTGCCTTATTAAGGTTGGTTTTGTCGAGAGGTGAGCGGGTTTGTTGCCATTTCCGTCGCAACTTTCTTTTCCTAATTAGAAAGATTTTTATTTCTTTAGGGTAATTTGAACCTATAATATTAGTCCCAGTGATCCTTAGTTTTTAGCGTCTCCGATATCGCCCAATGGTGTACGACCATTAGAGCGTTATGCATTACATTATTAATTGTGCCTAGAAACATTCCTATCACTTATATAGCCCTGTCATCTCTACTTTAATCTTCCTATAGCTCTGTAGAGATTTAATATATGTTAAAATGGCGAATTCTATCCGGGCTGCTACTTACTAAACTATTACTTCCGATTGGCCATTTCAAAAATTAAGACAATAACTAATAATACTCCAAAAACAGTTTAACGAAAGATAAAAGTTGTAAGAAAGCTATATTAATCTAAAAATTTCTAAAATTCGAATTCTGCTCACATTTACATATGTATGTATATACTTAATAATATATAAATTTATTATAAGTGACCTAATTGCGCAAATTAACAATAATTCAGGTATTCAGCAATCACAATATAATATAAAATCTCTGAGATATAAAACAAGAATAATAACATCGAGAATTTTTCGGTGTTTTGCTTTGATGCAACGCTGATTGCTATCTTTGTACATCTTCTGGGAGCGCATTGTGTGCGAAGTTGCAAAGATTTGCTTTGATTGTGCTCGTGCGGCTTGCACAACAATAGTAATAACACTACAAGCAAGAAACATCAGCAAATATAATTTATAAAAGCAAATACACAAAAGGCATGGAAGTGTAACTACTGATAACGGTAAATGTGTACAAATATACAGGTTTTATTCTGCTATTCGAGGGGGAGGAAAAAGAGCTCACGTAAGACCTTTTCCGCGCCTAACATCGCAATTGAAACAAACGCTTATTTTTAACGGATCAGAAGCAATACAACAAAAAACAAAACAAAGAGCAGTATGAGGCAAATAGCGGTCATTACATTGGGAAACAGAAAATCTTCGATGGCATTGAAATTTAACTGAAATATTAGCAATAAGAACTTCATAAACTTATATAACGAATCTCTTATATGAAAAGACATAACTCCAAAGCTATCGGCTCTACTTCTGCTGATTCTTGATATTATGGGAAAACCGATTTTACAAAGCTGCCTCATGTATATTGTAAAAGCAATATATTACACCTAATTCTGTTTTTACACGATAGAATGGTTCCCGAGAATTTTCGTGTAAAAAAAAATCGTGTAAAAAAAGATACTGGCCAAGTACAAAAATAATAGATTGGTTCTAGACCTCAAAAAATAAGTTAAAATTAGACTAAATAGTATAAAAAAAATATTGTTGTAGTTATTTTAAGAATTTCTTTTCGTTTTAATTTATTAAATAAACTAAATTATAATAAAATAAATTAAAATTTAGATTTCATAAAAAAAATAATATCAGAAATTCATTGCCAAAAAACTTAAATAACATAAAGTACAACCATAAGAAAAATTTAAACATTAAACAATTTTATTTATTGTCACTGTCTGATAATAAACGTAAACGTTTGCGAAAGACTACAATATCACTGCCATCACTGGAATGATTTTGTTGATCATTATCATTTCTAGCCGACTGTGTTGGGACATCAGTAGATTTTTGAACGAAATCAGTTATCTTAGATTGAGTTTTATTTCGCGTTAACCCATTATAAACTTCCCTGTAAGATGCCATTAATGATTTCAGTTCACGTTGAAATTTGGCAGCTCGTTCCTCGTCATGATCATGTTGTTCAAAATGACTACCTAATTTTGTAGCGAGATCAAGACCTTCTTTAATTAGAGATGCTTTCAAAATTGGACGATCTCTTTCGTCACTGTCACTATGTTCTTTATCATAACGAGTCTCAAGGGTGAATTCGATAATTTCATTTTCGCTCAAGCTTTCATCTACCAACAATTCTTCTACATCTGCTAACGATAGGTCATCGAATCCATCCCCACCGATTGCATTGGCCATTGTTATTATATCAGCAAGTTCAGCGTTATTATCGATAACAGGATCTTTGCATTTTACGCATTCTGGCCAAATATTTTTCCAACACGAGTTCAAAGTTGATGGCTTTAATAAATCTAACGCGATCTTGACTTGATTAATGCAGTCCATTATAGAAAATTTTTTCCATTCATCTATGACTGATGATTCCTCATAATTATCAAGTTTTTCTACAACATAATGAAATGAACTTCTTATGTAATACGTTTTAAACGTAGCAATTATCCCCTGGTCTAGTGGCTGTATAAGGGAAGTGGTATTAGGCGGCAAAAAACAAAATTGTACGTTTGGGTGCTCCAAAACTGGATGGCCTGGTGCATTGTCTAGAATCAAAAGAACTTTAAATTCGAGACATTTTTCTTTCATGTAGCGCCTAACTTCTGGGATGAAGTGCTTCTGAAACCACTCTGTGAAAATTGCACTGGTTACCCAAGCCTTTTTGTTCGCCATCCAGTGTACAGGCAATTTATTGAAATCTACACTTTTCATGGAACGTGGTCTTAAGGCACGATGTACTAGGAACAAAAATTGGAACAAAACAACAACGTAATACGGTCCTTTGCTACTTTAAAACCACCGGCTGTTTTCTGCGATTTTGCTACATAAGTTCTTCTAGGCATTCTCTTCCAAAAAAGGCCGCTTTCATCTAAATTCCAAACTTGGTCTGGAGTATATTCTCCATCTTCAATAATTTTTTTTAGTTTTTCGGGAAATTCTTTAGCAGCCAATTCATCAGCGGATGCAGTTTCTCCCTTAATTTTTATATTGTGGAGAGCGTGTCTTTTTAAAAAACCAGTCATCCAACCAGTACTTGCGGAAAATGCATGTTGTTTTGACTGAGATGATGTATCTGGATCAATTTCCTGGATACGTTTATAGATTCTTAATGCTGTCTGCTTGATAGCAAGTCCGTCTACTGGTATTCTCTTTTGGGATTTGTCTTCTATCCAGATTACCAAAGCTTTTTCCATTTTCTCTTTAACAACATCCCTTACATACGATGATGACTTTGCACTTAATTTTGTTCCAGAACATACTGATGCTCTAATTGCCGTTTCATTTTTTTAATTGTTCTTACAGTAGCTTCATGGATTCCGAAATTATTTCCCACAACCGTTGCGCCTTGTCCCGTTGCAAGTTGATCTAAAATTTTGATTTTGGTATCTAAGCTGATCGCTTTCCTCATTTTAATGCAGGAGAATTATGTAACATGGGTATGGCTACCAAAATATATTTTATTAATCAAAAATGCAAAAATCTAAAATTAAATATTTGAAACTAACCTGTTATTGGTCTACCAAAATTATATGAGCTTCTACTTTATTTTACTTAGCACTTGTTAAAAATCAGCAAAAACTAACGATCTTTCAATTATAATTGTCAAATAGGAACTAAATTGTGTGTACAATACATTATGTACGTTTTTACTTTTTCAATAATTCGGGGAATCCCGCATTAGTCAGCTGATCAAAGTTGCCACTTTACCAGGAAACAAAAACACGAATTGTGCGTTCACAGTTTAAATGTCAAATATCGGGCAAAGTTGCCACATATGAAATTTACCATAAACTGTGAATACAATAATTGAAAAAAAAACGTGTTAAATCCAATAATTCATGTAAAAAAAGTAATTTTGTTTTTTTTGTATTCGTGTTATTTCAAATTATGTCGTGTAAAAATAGAAATATTTTTTCGTATTTACTCGTGTTATTTCAAATTCGTGTAAAAATAATTCGTGTAAAAACAGAATTAGGTGTACTTAAAAGCACTCTCCTAAAAAAATGCTGCTTATGAATAAATCAAAATTAAGGAGAAGTAAAACGTCCTGTCGACAATGGATGATGGAACGATTATTAGACCCTAACGCATTGATCACTAAGAATATGGAAAAGCTATGCGAATATTTCAGTGACTATTAAAAGATATAACTCACTAAGATATAGCTCACTCAGTTCTCAAAATATTAAATTTAAATAGCAAGTGGTACCAGATGACGATGGAGCAGACATTCCACTGACCGACCATGAAAACGTTCGAACAGCAATTATCCATCTGAAAAATAAAAAAGCGGCGGGGCCGATGGATTGCCGAATGATATATTCAATTACAACGACGTTGAACTAATAAAGAGCATGCATCAGCTTCTTTTGTAGAAAATGGTCGGATGAAAGCATGCACTCCAATCGTCGAGTTTAAGTATGTTCTGCCCAATCCACAAACTATGGTGAGATATGTCTCCTCATCATAGCATATAATGTGCTATCGAGCATATTATGTGAAACAGTAAAACCCCAAAGGCTGCAGGCCTGAAAAATCAAGAAGTGACCAGATATTTACTATGCGCAAAGTCTCGGAAAACACTCGTAAAAAACGGCTCGACACATACCACCTCTTCGTCGATTTCAGAACTGCTTTTGCGCAACGAAAAGGAGCTGCTGTGTCTGAATTTAACACCAACAACAATGTCAGCCTCGAAATCTAAAGCAGAGTCACTCTTTCCAGCAGGTGCTACTTCTAGCTAAGTAGGCAATTGAGAAGTAAAGTCGTCTCTCGACGAACAAAGACCAAACCCAAGTCACTCATCATACCCATCCTTATATAAAATGCAGACGCAAGTATAATGACACATCTGATTAGTCGGCGTTACGAGTTTTCGAGAGAAAAGTTCTGCGAAAGATCCATCCTTTTTTTCCATTGAGCATTGACCACGGCGAATATCGCATTCGATGGAACGTTGAGCTGTACGAGATATTGACATAGTTCAGCGAATTAAAAGACAGCGGCTACACTGTCTAGGTCATGGCGTCCGAATGGATAAAAACTCCCCGACCTTGAGAGTATTCAACGCAGTACCCGCAGGGAGAAGAGGAAGATACCTCCACTCCGTTAGAAAGCCCAGGTGGAGAAGGACATGGCTTCACTTGGAATCCCCAATTGGCGGAAATAATCGCGTAAGCCGTGTCTACGTCTTGGAGACCCCAAGTAGTGTTTTAATTTAAAATATAACTTAGCAATGGAAGCTTCAAAACACGCATAATTATAAGAAAAATAACATACTAAGAACTTCAAAATAATTCAAAGAAAATCCTCTCACTTAAGTCAACTTAATGTATTTTAAGATTTCACCAAAGCTGTGTAAATAAATATGCATCTTTCAACAATACAACTCTCAGCACACCCACTCATTCTTCGAACTAATAATATAGTCCATTTTTTTCAGCACTACTTTACAGCGCAGTAATTTCATGGCAATGTCACACTGCTTGCTTTCCAATTTATTATTCAATTATTTTATTTTCCAAGCGCCCTTTCAATGCCTCGTTTGTTATTATGATTATTATTTCATTTCTCTGCTTCCTCTCTTTTATTATTTGTTGCATTTTGTTCTCATATATCTATATATGTGTATGGCTTTGTGTTATTTCTGCGCATTTCTTATGGCTTTCGCATTTCAATTGCGCTTTCACACTTTCGCAAAACAGCAGCGACCGTCACAATTGTCACTCAACAATGAATGATTGCAAAACAAAATTGTCTATGTAATCAAATGTAATGCAATTGTTGCAGTAATGGGACAATATGTACTTTTTAAAAGATAACGAGGTGCACAGTCTCATGTGAGCGCTGTGCGGTGAATTCTGTGCCAATATGTGAGTGGGCGTTGGAAATTTCGAAATTTCTATAGTGGACTGAAAGCCTCCGCATGGTGGTTGAAAATTAGGAAAGCATGACAATCAAAATGTATTTTTGAAGTACATATGTATATGGTTACTAGCTGAAAGTCTGTCAAATTGGAACGCATTTGAGGAAATGTTTTTGACTCTAAACTAAACTCGTTTCTGACCAGTTCGAATTTCTACAAACCCTGATCTAATACCCTTATTGCGTATCTAAAATAACGCGAGTATAATTACCTTTCAATAACCGTACACCAAACTGGATGTTGGTTACCTGCCGCAGTCAATTGAGTCTCTAGACGCGATTTGGTGTTTATTATCATTTAAATTTCTTTAAAGTAAACATAAACGTCAACATCAAGAATTGCAGACAACGAAAAAGAGAAGTCGAAATGTGTGAATACGAAGAGCTTGACAAGCTGGCCATTAGAGATAATGCTCGAAAATTGTACGAACAAAATGCGTCGGCTAACATAAAATTTCAAAATCAGAACAAACTCTTATAGAACCCCCAGAGGTGATCTAGTGACTGACGCCCGGAGCATGCTAAAATTATGGAGGGATCATTTCTCCAGCCCACTGAATGGCAGTGAAAGCAAAACACCAAGTGATGGTGAACCCGATTCCCCAATCGATGACGATCATTTGTTCCACTGCCCGACCATGAAGAAGTTCGAGTAGCAAGCACCCGTCTTTAAAACAACAAAGCGCCGAAAGCCAATGGATTGTCGGCCGAGGAGCATGTACCAACTTCTTTCTAGATTTTAATCGGATGAAAGCATGTCCGGCGATTGGAATTTAAGTGTGCTCTACCCAATTCGCAAAAAGGGAGACCCCAAAATCTGCGCCAACTACCGCATCCTCAACATCGCATATAAGGTTCTATCGAGCGTATTGTGTAAAAGATTAAAGCCCACCGTCAACAATCTGATTGGACCTTATCAGTGTGGCCTGAAAAATCACCAATTCACCAGATATTTACTATGCACCAAATCTTGGAAAAGACCCGCGAAAAATAGCTCGACACACGACAACTCTTGGTCGAATTCAAAACTGCTTTTTACAGCACGAAAATGAGCAGCCTTTTTACCGCCATATCTGAATTTGGTATCCCTGCAAAGCTTATACGGCTGGGTAAAATGATGTTGAGCAATACAAAAAACTCCGTCAGGATCGGGAAGGACATCTCCGAACCGTGCAATACTAAACGAGGTATGTGACAAGGCGGCACTCTATCGTACGACTTCTTCAATCTACTCCTGGAGAAAATAATTCGAGCTGCATTTCTGAATCGAGACTATCTTCTATAAGAGTGCATAGCTGCTGGCGTGATATTGAATCATTTGCCTCAACAACCGTGCCGTTAGTTCTACTTTCTCCAGACTGGATAAGGAAGCGAAGCAAATGGTTCTGTTAGTGAACGAGATCAAGACGAAATATCTCCTGTCATCAAAAAAAAACGGTCGTCGCACTCGCGACTTGGCTCTCACGTCACTGTTGAAAGTCATAACTTTGAAGTCGTAGATAATTTCGTGTGTTTTAGAATCACCATTAGCACCAACAACAACAACTCTACTAGTCACTCATCATCACAATCCTGCTATATGGTACAGACGCATGAACGATGACAACATATGATGAGTCGGCATTACGAGTTTTCGAGAGAAAGGTCCGCGGAAGAGTTTATGGTCCCGGCGTCGATGGAACGATGAGCTGTAAGAGATTGGAAATCTACATTTGTGAATTTTCGAACTCCGACCGAGTGCGGTCACTTTCGGTCAGCTCGGGTTTCTTGTTATCAATTACCGTTCCATAAATGAATATAATAAGTATTTATCCACCTTTTAATTTAACGATTAAAGAAAAAGCTTTTCGTTTACAATCGCAATTCACTTAATACATCAACGTTGAAGCAGTAACGTTTATGGCGTGATTTATGCGGATCACCAAGTTATTAACACCAAGTCGAGCATACAGATTTAAACGCCAAATTTCAATCAAACTCAGATAAAAGCAACGTTTTGATTGTCTCAACCAAATATCAATAAACCACATCGAAACACAAACCAATGAAAATCTCGGTCTGTCTGCTAAAACTAAACTGAAATATTATTGCAATGTGATGGTGTTGTTGTATTTTAATCGCAAATAAATACAGTTGAAAAGTGAAAATCCAACACAGAATAATATTTTCCAGGAATTATTTTCAGTTTGAGGGATATTTTCAGCATATTTCAACTCATAGTATATGCACAGTTGCGTTCATAATATTGGCCTTTGGAGTTGGGAGCTACAGAACAACAGACACTGTTTCAAAATCAGTTTAACTACAAAGAAAGTGGAAAAAAAATTATAATCAGAATCAGAGGATTCTACAAAATAGTGTCGAACTCCATAAAATAAAGAAGTGAGGTCTAAGCGAGACGACAATACTGACGTCTGCATAATTCCCACCTTCCATCATAGTTTTTGTGCATTCCAAATGCAGCACTTCCATTATTCTTCACATAACTGTGTTGTGTCTATATGTATGTGGTTTTGCATGCAAATATTTGCCAAAGCATGATTGATTTATTTATTTATTTTGTAGGTAACTGCATACGTCTGCTGGTATTATTTCCATTTGCATTTACTTTTGTTGCATTTATTGTTGTGCCATAAACAAACAAATCTCTCCAGCTCACTGCAATGCGGCTATAAATTTGCATTAAATCGGGCAAATTTTTACACCTGAGTTAGAAAAATATTTTTATGCAAACCCTATGACTGAAGGGTAATGGACCATGATTAACAAAAACAGCAACACATTTTTATCTAGTCTATCATAAAATAATAAAAAAAAACTAAAAAAAATAAAAATAAAGCTTTCAGATGCATGAAAATGTTGAAAGTCAAGCATGTAACCACCAATGCAAAACTTATTTTAAGAGAGACAAAATTATATACAAAATTTGACGTTATTCAAAAAAAACCTACTCTATAGTCATATACTAGTACTCCCACTATCAAAAACATACACTTCTCTATTCATTCTTTCTTTACCTGTTTTACTTATGCTCTCATATCGCTCCTTCTCATTTCATAATTTCCGTACTTGCTAATTGATCTTTCTTAAACTATATACTCTCTTTCCTTAAATAATAATAACAACAACAATAAACATTTGCATTCATTAGTTTTAAGCTCACACACATTATGTTAGCTTCCTAGCTGTAAGGATTGGAAATTGAATTAAGTAATAAAGTTACCTTCGAGAACTAAACATTGTTTTCCTTTATTATATAAAATAAAATCGAAAACCATTTTAACATGGAAATTAAAAAAATACACATGTAAATATTTTAAATGCCATTATTAATAACTTGCGAAGTCTGAGTTTACTTTTCAATACCCTATATTATTTCTATTCTTAACTATATTATTTACTTTGCATTTATGAAGCATTATCTTGATCTGCTATCAGTTTTATTACCTCACCAGCCTAAACAGATAAATATATTCAAGGTGTATAATATCTTATCTTCTTCATATCTGTCAACAAAGTCAAAAGTGATGTGAAAATGAAAGTCATTTCTAGCCGCCAGACTTTTTCGATGCAAATTAATATGATTCGTGGAATCATGGTTGCCCTGAGTTGACGTAGGTTAGGAACATATTTCGTAAATTACAGTACAGTAAAGTATAGTAGCATAGTACAGCATAGCATAGCATAGTAGTAAAGTACAGACTGAATTATGTTTGAAATTTTTTGGATGTTAACTCAAGTTCACTTTTCCTAGAGATAGAAAATAGATATTAGAATTAATAATTATGACCCATATACTTATAACGGGTGATTTTTTTGAGGTTAGGATTTTCATGCATTAGTATTTGACAGATCACGTGGGATTTCAGACATGGTGTCAAAGAGAAAGATGCTCAGTATGCTTTGACATTTCATCATGAATAGACTTACTAACGAGCAACGCTTGCAAATCATTGAATTTTATTACCAAAATCAGTGTTCGGTTCGAAATGTGTTTATCGACAAATTTTGTTCAGCGATGAGGCTCATTTCTGGTTGAATGGCTACGTAAATAAGCAAAATTGCCGCATTTGGGGTGAAGAGCAACCAGAAGCCGTTCAAGAACTGCCCATGCATCCCGAAAAATGCACTGTTTGGTGTGGTTTGTACGCTGGTGGAATCATTGGACCGTATTTTTTCAAAGATGCTGTTGGACGCAACGTTACGGTGAATGGCGATCGCTATCGTTCGATGCTAACAAACTTTTTGTTGCCAAAAATGGAAGAACTGAACTTGGTTGACATGTGGTTTCAACAAGATGGCGCTACATGCCACACAGCTCGCGATTCTATGGCCATTTTGAGGGAAAACTTCGGACAACAATTCATCTCAAGAAATGGACCCGTAAGTTGGCCACCAAGATCATGCGATTTAACGCCTTTAGACTATTTTTTGTGGGGCTACGTCAAGTCTAAAGTCTACAGAAATAAGCCAGCAACTATTCCAGCTTTGGAAGACAACATTTCCGAAGAAATTCGGGCCATTCCGGCCGAAATGCTCGAAAAAGTTGCCCAAAATTGGACTTTCCGAATGGACCACCTAAGACGCAGCCGCGGTCAACATTTAAATGAAATTATCTTCAAAAAGTAAATGTCATGAACCAATCTAACGTTTCAAATAAAGAACCGATGAGATTTTGCAAATTTTATGCGTTTTTTTTTTTAAAAAAGTTATCAAGCTCTTAAAAAATCACCCTTTATGTGGTTTCAACAGGAAGGCGCCACAAGCCACACAGCGATTGTCAGAATCGATCTATTGTAAACCAAGTTTGATGAACGCATTATCTCACGAAATGGTCCAGTCAATTGACTGCCTCGGTCGTGCCATTTGATGCTGTTAGACTATTTCCTGTGGGGCTATGTCAAGTCTATGGTCTATGCCAACAAGCTAGCGACGATTTAAGGACTTCATTCGAATATCGAACGTGAAATTGCAGCAGTTTCGGCCGATTTTTGCTAGAAAACTGTCGAAAATTGGTTTCATCGTGTGAACTTCTGCAAGCGTGCCCGTGCAAAAGAAATCGAGTTCCATACATAATGGCACCGAATATTCTTTCACAGGAATAAAGAATTTCATTGATATTCCAAACCGTTTTTGTTACATTTAAAAACTTTTGTAGCGCTCTTATTGAAAACCCCGTTAGTTTCAAAAGTGCGCTCTGTAAATATAATATTTTTTCAGTTAGTGTGCTACAATAAATACCCAAACTCATGTCGAGAATGATATCTAGGCAATCCTATTGAATATGTTGCAATAAAGTATAATGAAAGCGTTGCAAGTTAACAGCAAGGACATCGAAGGACATTGCATTGCACTTGATTTATTACTTTGTCCTCATTAGAAGGTCATTTTCACCAGTTGCAATGCATTAAATAAATGGAGTAGATTAGTTGAATTATTCTCTCACTGATTACTATCTAAATTATATTAGTTTCTTATTGACCTAATTACTAACACTTCTCTGGCTAAAGTACTTATACAATTAGGATTAATTATATATACTCGAGGTACTAGTATTTTAGCTATTATCGCTCATTTGATAACATGATAACGTTACGTGAGCATGAGGTAGATACGACTATCGTATAATTAGGAGTGACGAAAGCAATCGCTATAATAGACGCTCTATATGAAACTTAGTTACAAGTATTTTTAGATAGGCGGTAGGAAGCAAATACTTTTTCGACTGAGCTAAAGGGTAACACGGTTTACTTTACTTGATGACAGTTTACACATACATAGCATCCGTAAACATTACAGCCAGGTGCTTTGCTAAGAAGTGCACCCGAAGGCAATGCCGAAAAGACTCTCCTTCTTCGATTTTTCATGTTGTTTTATTCTTACTTACCGACGAGGAATATATGGACGACTCCAAGCTAAAAGAGAAGGTTGGAGGAGGAATTTTCAGTTAGAATCTATCTATCTAGAGTTTTTTCAGGCAGAAAAGGCTGCTATTAAGGTAGCGGTAGACGTACTGCTACAAAGCGCAGTGTCTTTCAGGGAGGCGAGCTCTACTGTAGGAGTAATGGAGCGGCAACACCAGGGCTGAGCTCGTTAACTATGTCCTCAAACCTAATCAAAGAGTGTCTCTCTTCACTAGAAATAGTACCAAGCTACTTTATCGTCAGACTCATTTGGATGCCTGATCATAGCGCAATTGCTGGTAACTACAAAGTCGACGGACTATTCAGAGGAGACACCATTGCTCCATTCACGTTGGAATTGGACTGAGTTACATCACTGTTATAACCTAAAATTTGAGAACCAGTTTTGGGCTTTATGAACTACTATATCGGAGTTTTAGGCGTTCTAAGTTGTCCAAGTGCGATTCTGGTTAGGATCGACCTCCTAACCTAGTGTAACCTATGTAGTACCCAGAAAAATGCCACTTTTGTCATAAATGGTTATTGAAGAATTTTTTACATTGGGAGAAGAGATTTCTGAAACACGGAAACATAGGTATTGTGGTGGCTAGGCTCAAATCTAGGCCAAGCTGAAAGATGAGTGTAGTGTTTGATAATATGGACTGTCATCTTTACAGGAACGTGAAATTTTGACAGCTGAAGCAAACTTGAAACTTGGCTTGAAGATGAGTGAAATGAAGTTAGAGAAAATGATGGCAAAAATCCATAAATTGTGCTTCGAATTGCCTCCGTATCCACCGTATTCTCCAGATATGCCGCAGCGACAACTTTCTGTTGTCAGGTCATAAAAGAAAGCTCGCTGGGAAAAAAATATGTCAAATGAAGAAGTAATCGCCTAAACTGAGTCCTATTTTGAAGCAAAGGACAAATCGTAATACTAAAATGGTAACGAAAAGTTGGGGGGTCGCTGTTATCATTTTTAGTGACAGATTTTCTTCGAGATCCCTGCCAAGTAGAGTTCTTATATATATATGTATATACGAGTACATATGATACACATCTTGGAAAAATGTAACAATCGCTTATTTTATTCGTGACATGAATAACACAAAATCGAAAGATATTTAATAATATATTAATGAATATTGCACTTAACATTTTAGATATTTAATATCTTTGTTACGCTCTAATTAAATGTGTGAATGCAAATATTTGCAAATTCTTCCGAACTCAATACTTCTGCAAAAATTACTTCAAGAGGATCGAAAATTCAGCAGAAAGCAAATTCTTCTAAAAATTAATCTCAAATATGGCATTCAATTCAATTCAATAAATCAGCAAAATGCCTGCGAAAAATTATAAATTTCCACACATGACTGCTGCAAACTGTTTTCCACGTGTCGTGGCGCAACACCAACAAGAATTATTTCCAAAAAGCATATGTCTCTTGCATATTTTGCTCACATTTTGCATCTGAAATACAGAAATTATCAGTTTCACATCAATCGCAGCGAAGCAATTCACTTCACGGAGCTGATGAAAATATGTGGAACATATGAATCTAGGCAGACGATGAAATACACATGTATTTACATCAAATTTACTAAATACACACGCAGATTATATTGGGTCATTCACTAAATAATTCTGTTTGATGACAACAGCTAATCTTATTGAATTTTTCGCATCCAACTTCACACTTAGCATTTAGAAGCAGCTGGTATTGCAATTGATTGATAAAAAAATGTTCTTAAATATTTTAGAATAGTTTTTACTTGGGGCCCTATCGAAGATGAAAGATCGGAAACAGCATTTTTGACAATTCTCCAACCTGCTAAAAGTCGAAAGCAAGTTGTCTAATGCGACAACATAGTCGTCCCGCCACTCAATCAAAACGGGGGTAAAAACAGCTCTAATGCTTTTTAAGAATAACAAAGCTCCAGCAGCCGATGGATGAGCTGTTTAAAGCTGCCAGCTAAGTTTAATTTGGTCGGATGAATGCAAGCCAGTGATAGAAATATGAATGTACTCTGTCCTATTCTCAAGAAGGGAGATCCTGAAGTTCGCACTAATCATCACGGAATTAGCATTCCTAATATTGCATATAAGGTTCTTTCAGGTGGAGTTGTGCGAAATATTGAACCGCAACGACAACAAACTGATTGGGCCTTATCATTGTGGCTTCATATCTGGTAAATTCGCTATAGATTAGATTTTTTTAATACGTCAAATCTTGGGTAAGACCCCTGATAAACAGATCGACATTTTTTTGGTGGTTTCAAAGCCACTTTTGACAGCACTGATAGGAGCTGACTATTGGACGATACCAAGCGAGGTTTTAAGCAGGGAATTCCTTCTCGTGCTTCTTTTTCAATATACCAATATTTGGAATTACGTGCCGCTTCTCTGCCTATGGGTACGTAGATGATATTGAGATCGTAGGCCTTAACAACTGAGCTATCAGCACCTTGGCCTTGTGAAGAACGAGGAAAAACAATGTACCTGTAGGCCACATACAAAAATGCCTTGCGCCTGGGGAGCTACGTCATTGTTGGCTATAAATTTGAGAATGTTAGGACTTTGTACATCTCGGCACCAGTATTTAATTCCACTAGTAATTTAAGCCTGGCTATCAAGCGCAGAATAACTCTTGCCATTAGGTGCAGTTGAGAAACAGATCTCTCCCTCGACGAACAAATGTTACACGATCACAGGGGCCACTTTTAATGGTTCAAACAAAACGAGTTCTTTCTTTTGGGTTATCTTTCCGAGCATATCGGACAACAAAGCATCGATTTCTCCATCAAAGTTTGCTGCAAGTTTGTCAATGGTTCACGGATTGCTGGCCTAAGATTTGCTTTTTAAATAACCCCAACAAATAAGGTAATGAGGAATGAAAAGTCAAGAATTATCGTTATTTCATTTAAGTATGCTCCTAAAATGCTTTAGGCAAAATGCTGTTTTACATAGTCAATTCTTGATAATTGTAATGAGGTTTTATGCATCACAAATAGATTACTTGTTCCAAAAATGAGTTAATAATTTTCTAATATTTACTTTCGTTTATAAACGAAAAACATATTTCCTAGCGGCTTCAACAACAAGTAAAGCCACAGAGATGCAAATCGGCCGAAAAAAAGGGTGGATGAGCGAAAACTTTGTCGACTTTGGCGTTAGGCTCTGTGTATAAAATGTTGAGGATCTCTGTCATCACTCTAGTGCTAACACAACTAATTTTCCGCAAAACATGGTTTTCTCCTTTTCGATAGTTGTCGCTCCAAATAGATGTGAACACATAATAAGTTTTCCACAATCAGATGTTCCTCACTCAAAAAGCCCCAGTAAAAGTTTTTTAATAAGAGCTATTCTATCTGTCCAAAGCTAATGCGACTGATTGCCTTTTATACCCCCACTTTTGTAATCTAGCAACTCAGAACTTTTTCGTAAAGTCTGAGGTTTAGATGTTATACATACTCACAACTTTTTGGCAACGAGCGCCATTTATGTTATCTACAGTAACTTAAAATATTCATATCGGTAAAAAATGGAACTAAATCGCAAACATTTTTGAACGGTTGTTTTTTACAACTATCGACGCTAAATTCAATCGAGGTCATGGACTACTGCAGTAAGAAGTGCGTGAAGGTCCTCTAGAATCAGTTATTGTTCCGTTATTGTTCTTGTGTTGTGCACAAGCTGAGTTTGTAAGGTAATAAGATAATCAATGAAATTGTGAAAAATATTTCATCGAGAGAGATGAAGCGAATAGTAACAGGAGAAGAAAAGTGGATCAAATACGAAATAACGTGCGAAAGATTATGGTATAAGCGTGGTGAAGCTCAGCAAATGATCGCAAAGCCAGGATTGACGCTACGAACGATTATGCTGAGGTTTTGGTTAGATTGGAAAGGAATCATTCACTATGAGGTGCTCCAGCCTGGTCTAATGATTGATTTTGCATTTTTCTATCAACAACTGATGAGATTGCAGAAAGCAATCGAAAAAATAGCCAGAACTGATCAACAGAAAGGGCTTCGTCTTCCAACAGGATGATGGAATAATGTTTTCTAGCGGAAAAATGAAAAAAAGTGGTCCACCAATATGGTACATATTTGGTTCATTAAAATTCATTATAGATATACAAAAAAAAAATAAGTTGATGTTTGATTGGAAACACGAAAAGACTTTTCCAACTACTTAATATCATTGGAACAAATTATAACAGTAAGTTTTAAGTGATATACTATACAAGCATTTGTTTGCCAGTTGTCTTTCAAGAAATCAAGAAAACTAACTGAACTAAACTGAAGACGGATCACTCTTCACTATGGCAATGTGAGCTTCATATCTCATCTGAAACAACTGCAAAGCTCATATCAAATATAATTTTCTTGGTTTTTTTTCTATCCAACATTCTCATATTCTGCTGAAGACCATCAACAGATCAAAACTTTATTTCTTCATAAAATAGGGTCCAAAACCACTTATACTTGTTCAATAAAACAATGTTCATTTTATAAGCACTCAATCCGAAGAATTTTTCTATTACCTAAATATATATTTCTGCGTGGTTGCCACATCGCTGAATTCCTGCGACAAAAGCAAAAAGTTGAAAAACGCGAAATTCTAAATTTTTATTATTTTATTTGCAAGCAAATGCCAAATGCTGTCATAACAAAACCGCTGATGAGGCTTTATGCACACCAACAAGTTAGCTGCTGGACGAAATTTCACAATTTATATGCATTAATGCGAAGAAAATTACAAAATGTTTGTTTTCAATTTCGACGCTCAACTAATGCGGCATTCAAAAATCCAAGCACGTGCCACCACAATGGCGCTGGCGCACAGGCACGCTGGCACATGTACGAGAACACGAACAATGAACTGTCCAAAACTTTAGGAGCTGCCCACGCACAACCACGCACACACCCACACACATACATGCTTGCATATAGACTTTCGAAGAAACATCTTTCTTCATCAACAACTACGTCCGCAGTAATTATTGCATTTTATAACACATACCGTTACTCGAAGTATGATAGCAAAACATATAATCCACAGAAAAAATCACAACAAAAAATCCTTAGTTATCACAGCGAAAAAGCTTCACGCTTTAAGCGCCTGGTGTGTCTGCTGATGATCCTCTTACATCGTCATTTATTTTTATTACGGCTACTAGCTAGCGCTGAGCAGCGGGAAAAAATTGAAATTAAATAACTGACATTCGATGCCGCTCCAATGGCTCGTCAGTCCTGCCGACTTTGTACGTGGGCCACTCGCTGATGAACGAAACACAGAACTACTGGGAAATGAGCCAGCAGGAGGTCGCTCGTTCAGCGAAAGTACACACATACGAGCGTGGCTAGGTAAGTGCATAGTTTTGCTGGGGCAGCTGTGGAGGTTAGCAGGTGGCGAATAATTGAACGGCCACCACATATGAAAGTTAGCTGCGAGTAACTAATACGCAGTCCCCGAACAAAGCAGCAGAGACGGTGGGCATAGCATCAAGCACTATATCTACCTGAAGAAGTCTCTGTGATGAGGCGAACCGGCACCAAGACAAACCAAAACAAATCCCGATAGCGTCAGGCTCAAGTTGAGTGGCTTACTGAGCAGCGCCTGTCTCCAGGTCAGGAGCGGCTGAACTAACCAACAATAAAATGGAAATTGGAAAATTCTTACAAAACGGTTACCAGATTCTAAGCGCAGTAAGACTCTGGTGAAAACCTACTGGAGACGGGTCTCGGAATTTATACACTGGAGCTGACAAGCGTAGCATTCCCCAACTTTAGCAAGCGGTTAATGGTTCGAATGCCTCCCATTCTTACTAAAAACCCGGCAAGACCTCAAGCTACGTTCTCTGCTTTCCGCCAATGAGTTGGCGCTGCAATTGAGTTGAGCCTTGGCCCGATTAAAGCTGATCTGGCACTGAATGTAAAGAGGGAAAACACGTCCAAGTTTTGCCGTAGTTTATGACTGCGATGTAAGCAAAGAGGACGCTTGAAATGATACCTGAATGGTAACTGGTAAAAAATAAACAAAATAACCCGGAATCAAAAAAATGAAAACCAAAGAAGGAAGGTTACATTAGGTTAAGCAAGGTCCTCATCTTCGCACCAACGCTAACAAAGAATTGTACATTAGTTCCTACGACAGTCGGATCTACGAAACTGAAACCCAGCCGGATTCCTTTCAATGACTGTCAACTCGGCAGAGTTCTGCCGCTACGACAACAACAACTACAAGCAGTCCACTGGAACAGCTTCCTTGGGATCCTCAAAAATTTGGAATATCTGACCCTTATAGATCCGCGAAGCGCCTACTAAAACTTGGTTAAAGCGTCTAATATTAGACTCAGCAACTTCAAGTTCTCCAGTTGTGGACAAGGTCTCTAGATGATTCCAACCAGGCGGACCATAAAGCTTTAGCAATTCGCATTCGGCAAGTGTCCAATAACACCTACCTTGGCGTGGAGTTCTACCTTGCTAGAGCAAGTAGTGGAGAGGACTTGTTGCGTTTCCATTTTGGCCCAGAAGAATCTCGCAACCACACACATTTCCGCTGTTGACCAGCGCTTATCAAATTCATGGGAACTCCTTAGCTCCCGGCAAATGTTAAAGATATTAGTTTTCCAAAAATTTTCGTATTTCATCGTATCGTTCGGCACGCACTCGTACATACTCGGCACACAGATATTCCGCATATGTGTTCCTGTCGGCAAGTGACGAGGGTGGCCAGCATGACCAATATATGTTTGCCATAAAATTGTACCCGCTGCCTTGCTGTGTCGCTATTTTCATATATTTTTTCATTTCCCTTTAATATCTTCATCCTTTTTTCCTCATATTAAGCGCTCTTATTTTGTTTCACGTCCATCGACTGACAGCTCGTTAAAATTTAAATGTGCTTACACGCATCTACTTGGCTCGAAATGTGTCCGCAAGGCTTCGGTATTTGATGGTATTATAAATAAAAGTCATCTACAAAAGCAACAAAAACAACGTTGCGGAAAGTTTAACGCGCACAAACCCGTTATACTGCTGTTTGATTGCGCGCATGCCACCATAAAGTGCAGCAATTTCTTTTTTAAAGACCGATTTCAAAGCCACATATGGTATATGATGACACTGCTGGCTGATTGAGTTGACACAGGAGCTGGTGATTCTCCGTGGTTACGCCTTATTTGCCAAAGCGGTTTTCCTCCATCAATGCTGGGCAGTCTATTGTATATACAAATATTTGCTTTCAGGCCAATTTTCTATGTTGATACAGGCGTTCCCAAATATTTTAACAACTTTATTAGCGAAAATGTTGAATGTTCGAAATTTTTGTAATTTAACCGATGGTTTTGTAGAAGCTGTGTGCTTTTATGGTAGTATTTCTGCTTTTACTATGAGTTTTAGTGAACTAAGATTACTAAAGTCAAAAATTAGCAAAATCTAAAAAAAGGTTTATACGCGATTTTCATCAAACCCATGATTTAAGTTAGGAGAACATATTTAAAACGAAAGAGTGGAAAATTTATTTGGAAAGCATTCCCAGTAATTTAAATTTTCTCTAAAAACCCAGCAGAAAATTAAAAGAATATGCTGTCCCATTGAATGCTAAGGTATCTAGTGGTTTCTTTTGGCAAAATTACCGGCAAAATACAAAAATTTTCGATGATTTATGATTTTTAGCTAATCCCAACCTTCGAAAGTCGTGTGTATATGTACTTAACAGCTGACGATTCATTAGTATGTGAATTCTATATCATTCACGAATATTTGAGTATGAGAAAGTTTTGTGGAAAGTGGGTGCCGCGTGAGCTCACTTTTGACCAAAAACAATGACGAATTGCTGATTCGGGGCAATGTTTGGAGACGTTCAAGCGAAATAAAGCCAAGTTTTTATATCGACATGTGATGACGAATAAAACATAGCTCCATCATTTCACATAAACTGCACACGATGAACCCACTCCAAAGAGTGGAAATACGCAACAGTCGGCTGGCAAGTATGACATACTCGTACGTATAACTTGTCAGTAAAAGCGTTGGCAAAAATTCATGACTTGTACTTCGAATTGCTTCCGCATCTACCGCATTCTATATAGATCTGACCACCAGCGACTAATTCCTGTTCTGAGATATGAAAAGAATGATCGCTGAGAAGAAATTTTCGTCGAATGAAGAGGTGATCGCCGAAAATTAGTTCTATTTTGAAGAAAAAGGACACATCGTTCTTCGAAAATAGCATCAATGGTTGGAGGGTCGCTATAATCAGTGTATCACACTTTAAGGGTTGAATAGTAAGCTGGGGACCTTTCAATTAACCATAAAACCGACATAAATAACGAAACTCCTTGCTCAATATATAGGAAAAAGTATCGACTAATTCTAATGTAAACTCCTCAGCCAAGTTTATGTCTTCATAATTCGTTCCGATATCTTCTTGAATATTTAAATTTTCTATAAGGTAAAGTTGCTAGCATTCTAAATGGCGTGCTATAAGAAGTGGGCATGGTTTTGATTCGATTGTTTCATTTCTATACCTGTCCAAAGTCTTTCGGAGGGTCTAGTACAGTTGAGGCGAACTAATGTGGGAAGACGAAACATCACCTCCACAGGTTTGTACGCTGGGTTTGGAACCCGCCACGTAAGAAACGCCAGCAACTGAAAAGAAACAACAGCCTCC